>NC_034189.2:13763626-13996126 GCF_002021735.2 Oncorhynchus kisutch | reverse complement strand
GGGGTTATGATAACAGTTTGACTACCCTCCAGGGGGTTATGATAACAGTTTGACTACCCTCCAGGGGTTATGACCACCCTCCAGGGGGTTATGATAACAGTTGGACTACCCTCC
Organism: Oncorhynchus kisutch; assembly: GCF_002021735.2. NCBI lineage: Eukaryota > Metazoa > Chordata > Actinopteri > Salmoniformes > Salmonidae > Oncorhynchus > Oncorhynchus kisutch. The sequence goes on along the minus strand of NC_034189.2, from coordinate 13,996,012 downwards.
AGGGGGTTATGACCACCCTCCAGGGGGTTATGATAACAGTTTGACTACCCTCCAGGGGGTTATGATAACAGTTTGACTATCCTCCAGGGGGTTATGATAACAGTTTGACTACCCTCCAGGGGGTTATGATAACAGTTGGACTACCCTCCAGGGGGTTATGATCACCCTCCAGGGGGTTATGATAACAGTTTGACTACCCTCCAGGGGGTTATGATAACAGTTTGACTATCCTCCAGGGGGTTATGATAACAGTTTGACTGCCCTCCAGGGGGTTATGACCACCCTCCAGGGGGTTATGATAACAGTTTGATTACCCTCCAGGGGTTATGACCACCCTCCAGGGGGTTATGATAACAGTTGGACTACCCTCCAGGGGGTTATGATAACAGTTTGACTATCCTCCAGGGGTTTATGATAACAGTTTGATTACCCTCCAGGGGGTTATGATAACAGTTGGACTACCCTCCAGGGGGTTATGATAACAGTTTGACTACCCTCCAGGGGGTTATGATCACCCTCCAGGGGGTTATGATAACAGTTTGACTACCCTCCAGGGGGTTATGATAACAGTTTGACTATCCTCCAGGGGGTTATGATAACAGTTTGACTACCCTCCAGGGGGTTATGACCACCCTCCAGGGGGTTATGATAACAGTTTGACTACCCTCCAGGGGGTTATGACCACCCTCCAGGGGGTTATGATAACAGTTTGACCACCCTCCAGGGGGTTATGATAACAGTTTGACTACCCTCCAGGGGGTTATGATAACAGTTGGACTATTATCCAGGGGATTATGACCACCCTCCAGGGGGTTATGATAACAGTTGGACTACCCTCCAGGGGGTTATGATAACAGTTTGATTACCCTCCAGGGGATTATGATAACAGTTGGACTACACTCCAGGGGGTTATGATAACAGTTTGACTAGGGGTTGCCATTCTTTGGTCTACAGAGTGATGAATAAGATGCATTGATCTTTATGATTTTGACCTTTAAGAACAATAAGAACAATTAAAAATATAGATTTTATTGTCACATACACAGGATAGATGCATTGAAATGTGTTGTTTTACAGGGTCAGTCAACCATTGTAGTACGGTGCCCCTGGAGCAAATTAGGGTTAAGTGCCTTGCTCAAGGGCACATAGACATTTTTCACCTTGTCGGCTCGGGTATTCGAACCAGTGGCCTATCGGTAACTGGCACAACACCCCGTAACCGCTACCCGCCACCCATTTAACCCAACAAGTTATTAAAGTTTCTTCAAATCAAATAGTATTGGTCACACACGCCGAATACAACAGGTTGATGGTTACAAGCCCTTAACCAACAATGCAGTTTTAAGAAAAATAAGTGTTAAGTAAATAATAGAAGAAGAAAAAAAGCAACAAATAATAAAACAGCAGCAGTAAAATAACAATGTGGAGACTATATACAGGAGGTACCGGTACAGAGTCAATGTGGAGACTATATACAGGAGGTACCGGTACAGAGTCAATGTGGAGACTATATACAGGAGGTACCGGTACAGAGTCAATGTAGAGACTATATACAGGAGGTACCGGTACAGAGTCAATGTGGAGACTATATACAGGAGGTACCGGTACAGAGTCAATGTGGAGACTATATACAGGAGGTACCGGTACAGAGTCAATGTGGAGACTATATACAGGAGGTACCGGTACAGAGTCAATGTGGAGACTATATACAGGAGGTACCGGTACAGAGTCAATGTGGAGTCTGTATACAGGAGGTACCGGTACAGAGTCAATGTGGAGACTATATACAGGAGGTACCGGTACAGAGTCAATGTGGAGACTATATACAGGGGGTACCGGTACAGAGTCAATGTGGAGTCTATATACAGGAGGTACCGGTACAGAGTCAATGTGGAGGCTATATACAGGGGGTACCGGTACAGAGTCAATGTGGAGACTATATACAGGAGGTACCGGTACAGAGTCAATGTGGAGACTATATACAGGACGTACCGGTACAGAGTCAATGTGGAGACTATATACAGGAGGTACTGGTACAGAGTCAATGTGGAGACTATATACAGGGGGTACCGGTACAGAGTCAATGTGGAGACTATATACAGGAGGTACCGGTACAGAGTCAATGTGGAGACTATATACAGGAGGTACCGGTACAGAGTCAATGTGGAGGCTATATACAGGGGGTACCGGTACAGAGTCAATGTGGAGGCTATAGACAGGAGGTACCGGTACAGAGTCAATATGGAGACTATATACAGGAGGTACCGGTACAGAGTCAATGTGGAGGCTATATACAGGGGGTACCGGTACAGAGTCAATGTGGAGACTATATACAGGGGGTACTAGTACAGAGTCAATGTGGAGACTATATACAGGAGGTACCGGTACAGAGTCAATGTGGAGACTATATACAGGGGGTACCGGTACAGAGTCAATGTGGAGACTATATACAGGGGGTACCGGTACAGAGTCAATGTGGAGGCTATATACAGGAGGTACCGGTACAGAGTCAATGTGGAGACTATATACAGGAGGTACCGGTACAGAGTCAATGTGGAGACTATATACAGGAGGTACCGGTACAGAGTCAATGTGGAGACTATATACAGGGGGTCCCGGTACAGAGTCAATGTGGAGGCTATATACAGGGGGTACCGGTACAGAGTCAATGTGGAGACTATATACAGGGGGTACCGGTACAGAGTCAATGTGGAGGCTATATACAGGAGGTACCGGTACAGAGTCAATGTGGAGACTATATACAGGAGGTACCGGTACAGAGTCAATGTGGAGACTATATACAGGGGGTACCGGTACAGAGTCAATGTGGAGTCTATATACAGGAGGTACCGGTACAGAGTCAATGTGGAGACTATATACAGGAGGTACCGGTACAGAGTCAATGTGGAGACTATATACAGGAGGTACCAGTACAGAGTCAATGTGGAGTCTATATACAGGGGATACCGGTACAGAGTCAATGTAGAGACTATATACAGGAGGTACCGGTACAGAGTCAATGTGGAGTCTATATACAGGAGGTACCGGTACAGAGTCAATGTGGAGACTATATACAGGAGGTACCAGTACAGAGTCAATGTGGAGTCTATATACAGGGGATACCGGTACAGAGTCAATGTAGAGACTATATACAGGAGGTACCGGTACAGAGTCAATGTGGAGTCTATATACAGGAGGTACCGGTACAGAGTCAATGTGGAGACTATATACAGGGGGTACCGGTACAGAGTCAATGTGGAGGCTATATACAGGGGATACCGGTACAGAGTCAATGTGGAGACTATATACAGGAGGTACCGGTACAGAGTCAATGTGGAGTCTATATACAGGAGGTACCGGTACAGAGTCAATGTGGAGACTATATACAGGGGGTACCGGTACAGAGTCAATGTGGAGACTATATACAGGGGGTACCGGTACAGAGTCAATGTAGAGACTATATACAGGAGGTACCGGTACAGAGTCAATGTGGAGTCTATATACAGGAGGTACCGGTACAGAGTCAATGTGGAGACTATATACAGGGGGTACCGGTACAGAGTCAATGTGGAGACTATATACAGGGGGTACCGGTACAGAGTCAATGTGGAGACTATATACAGGGGGTACCGGTACAGAGTCAATGTAGAGACTATATACAGGAGGTACCGGTACAGAGTCAATGTGGAGTCTATATACAGGAGGTACCGGTACAGAGTCAATGTGGAGACTATATACAGGGGGTACCGGTACAGAGTCAATGTGGAGGCTATATACAGGGGATACCGGTACAGAGTCAATGTGGAGACTATATACAGGAGGTACCGGTACAGAGTCAATGTGGAGTCTATATACAGGGGATACTGGTACAGAGTCAATGTGGAGGCTATATACAGGAGGTACCAGTACAGAGTCAATGTGGAGACTATATACAGGAGGTACCAGTACAGAGTCAATGTGGAGACTATATACAGGAGGTACCGGTACAGAGTCAATGTGGAGACTATATACAGGGGGTACCGGTACAGAGTCAATGTGGAGTCTATATACAGGAGGTACCGGTACAGAGTCAATGTGGAGACTATATACAGGAGATACCGGTACAGAGTCAATGTGGAGACTATATACAGGAGGTACAGAGTCGATGTGGAGACTATATACAGGAGGTACAGAGTCAATGTGGAGACTATATACAGGTGATACCAGTACAGAGTCAATGTGGAGGCTATATACAGGAGGTACCGGTACAGAGTCAATGTGGAGACTATATACAGGAGGTACCGGTACAGAGTCAATGTGGAGGCTATATACAGGGGATACCGGTACAGAGTCAATGTGGAGACTATATACAGGAGGTACCGGTACAGAGTCAATGTGGAGTCTATATACAGGGGATACTGGTACAGAGTCAATGTGGAGGCTATATACAGGAGGTACCAGTACAGAGTCAATGTGGAGACTATATACAGGAGGTACCAGTACAGAGTCAATGTGGAGACTATATACAGGAGGTACCGGTACAGAGTCAATGTGGAGACTATATACAGGGGGTACCGGTACAGAGTCAATGTGGAGTCTATATACAGGAGGTACCGGTACAGAGTCAATGTGGAGACTATATACAGGAGATACCGGTACAGAGTCAATGTGGAGACTATATACAGGAGGTACAGAGTCGATGTGGAGACTATATACAGGAGGTACAGAGTCAATGTGGAGACTATATACAGGTGATACCAGTACAGAGTCAATGTGGAGGCTATATACAGGGGCTACCGGTACAGAGTCAATGTGGAGACTATATACAGGGGGTACCGGTACAGAGTCGATGTGGAGACTATATACAGGGGGTACCGGTACAGAGTCAATGTGGAGGCTATATACAGGTTGTACCGGTACAGAGTCAATGTGGAGAATATATACAGGGGGTACCGGTACAGAGTCAATGTGGAGACTATATACAGGGGGTCCAGGTACAGAGTCAATGTGGAGACTATATACAGGGGGTCCCGGTGCAGAGTCAATGTGGAGACTATATACAGGGGGTACTGGTACAGAGTCAATGAGCGGGGGCACGGTTAGCTGAGGTAATATGTACATGTCGGTAGAGTTAAAGTGACTGTACATAGATAATAAACAGAGAGTACCAGCAGCGTAAAAGAGGGGTCTGGCTAGCCATTTGATTAGCTGTTCAGGAGTCTCATGGCTTGGGGTTCGAAGCTGTTAAGGAACCTTTTGGACCTAGACTTGGAGCTCCGGTACCGCTTGCCGTGCGGTAGCAGAGAAAACAGTCAATGAACAGGGTGACTGGAGTCTTTGACCATTTGACCTTCGACCAGTTGGAAGGCATAGTGGGATTACTTTTAAGCTTGGGGTTTGAGTCCCGCTCCTTCAAAGTGGCAGCTCTAACCCTTTAGCTCAGTACCCTTTGTCATACAACATGTTTTCTTCTCCATTCTAACCTGAACTGCACTGAGAAAGCAATGCATGTATCAAACCATGCTTATAATCGTGTTAGAAGGCCTGCGTGTCAAATCCAACTGCCCTAATATTAACTATATCACTAGTCATCAATGGATTCTTTCCTCTTCGTTGTGGATGAATTTGACCCCTCTTCAGAGTGTATATTCAATGCTTCCCTCCCCATTCCATGAGAACTTCTGGGAAGTTCTGGAATTCCCTGTGCGTCTGGGTTCAATCACCAGCGCTGTGTTGATTTGGCAACACCTCAGGCAGGGCGTTGATTGGATGCAGCATGTCTTGTTATTGTTATGGTAACAGTCACTCACACCATTTATGCGTCCCAAATAACACTCTATTTCCTACATACTACACTACTTTTGAACAGAGCCTTATGGGCACTAGTCAAACGTAGTGCACTACATAGGGAATGGGGTGCCATTTGGGATAGATCCACCATCTCACTGACATCACCACTGTAGCGTTAGTTAGTATGGGTTTGGGTAGCTGTTGTCGTGGTGATCTACATCGCTGGACATTTGTTATGCCTCTCTGGATCGTGTTAATGCAATTAAAAAATAAATGGGTTTATAATCTATGGACACACATTTTGAAATTAAATGGTGGCGCTATGGGTTGAAGAACTAAACTTTATGCCCACGAACACACAGTCTGCACAGTCTACACAGTCTGCACAGTCTACACAGTCTGCACAGTCTACACAGTCTGCACAGTCTTCACAGTCTACACAGTCTGCACAGTCTACACAGTCTGCACAGTCTACACAGTCTGCACAGTCTACACAGTCTACACAGTCTGCACAGTCTTCACAGTCTGCACAGTCTACACAGTCTGCACAGTCTGCACAGTCTACACAGTCTGCACAGTCTACACAGTCTGCACAGTCTACACAGGGAGCAGAGGCGGTCCGACTCACACATGCGTGAAGTTGGAGAGAAATGCCATTACGTCAACGACATAAAGCAACACCACTGTAGTTAAACGTCCATTAAGTTAACAACGGCATTGTGTTAACAACAGCATCGTGTTAACAACAGCATCGTGTTAACACCTGCGAATGTCCATTAAGTTAACAACAGCATCGTGTTAACACCTGCGAATGTCCATTAAGTTAACAACAGCATCGTGTTAACAACAGCATTGTGTTAACACCTGCTCCTCCTAAAACTATTCCTACTGACTATGACCAGGGCCAAGAGCTTTTCCTGGTCAAGTTATGAGGTCAGGAATACTCCTATCCCTAACTACAGAGCGCAACAGCTCATACTATTGTGACTGTTCTGTTGTACTGCTGTAAGGTCACGATGATGATAAAGATATTGATTAATTATCAACTAGACTTTGATTTGCAAGGGTAATGCATTACCTACACACACTTAACCGGTCCGACCGGTCCGACCTCACGCATGTGTGAGTCGGACCACCCCTCCTTTAACAGTAAAGCTTCCCCACCCCTCCTTTAACAGTAAAGCTTCCCCACCCCTCCTTTAACAGTAAAAAGCTTCCCCACCCCTCCTTTAACAGTAAAAAGCTTCCCCACCCCTCCTTTAACAGTAAAAAGCTTCCCCACCCCTCCTTTAACAGTGAAAAGCTTCTCCACCCCTCCTTTAACAGTAAAGCTTCCCCACCCCTCCTTTAACAGTAAAGCTTCTCCACCCCTCCTTTAACAGTAAAAGCTTCTCCACCCCTCCTTTAACAGTAAAGCTTCCCCACCCCTCCTTTAACAGTAAAGCTTCTCCACCCCTCCTTTAACAGTAAAGCTTCCCCACCCCTCCTTTAACAGTAAAGCTTCTCCACCCCTCCTTTAACAGTAAAGCTTCCCCACCCCTCCTTTAACAGTGAAAAGCTTCCCCACCCCTCCTTTAACAGTGAAACGATTCCCCACCCCTCCTTTAACAGTGAAACGATTCCCCACCCCTCCTTTAACAGTATGCAGCCTCATGGGGGGGGTCTTGTATTACTATCCTCATGGGGGGGGGGGGGTATTGTATTACTATCCTCATGGGTACTGGAAATACCCAAAAGTCCCCACAAGGATAGTAAAACAAGGAACATTCTCCCTCGTGGGGTCATTTCCCATGTCCCCATGAGGACAAATTTTATTTTAGGCTTAGGATTTAGGGTTAGGGAAAATAATAAATTTTAGGTTCCCACAAGGATAGTAAAACATATTCTCTGTGTGTTTGTGTGTGTGTGTGTGTGTGTGTGTGTGTGTGTGTGTGTGTGTGTGTGTGTGTGTGTGTGTGTGTGTGTGTGTGTGTGTGTGTGTGTGTGTGTGTGTGTGTGTGTGTGTGTGTAAACTCAGTGTCTGAGACATTGTCATTAGTCTCCACAGACCCTTCAAACACAAGAACACTGTCTGAGTTAACGGATAAAGAGGCTGTTGTTACAGACAGGAGTGTATGATTAAATCAATGGACGACTGTTAAGCATACTGTTAGTCATACATATGGGCACTGAAAGGACTGTGTGTTTTAATAAGATGTTTTAATGATGATTAATACATAGACATTGTGTTTTAATCAGATCAGTAAATGGATGCTGAATACATAGAAAGTGTGTTCAGGTATTGGCAGGTTAGTATCTTAGCTAGCCAAATGAGCAAGAACAGACAAATGTGTGTTGTGTAACGCTTTGTTCCTCCAAGTTAGCTCCCCAATCTGCTGAGGTATACAATGTACTTTACAATCAAATAAACAGAGAGAGCGAGAGAGACAGAGAGAGAGACAGAAGCAGAGAGAGGCAGAGACAAAGACACAGAGAGAGATAGAGACAAAGAAAGAGAGAGACAGACAAAGAATGAGAGAGAGAGACAGAGACACAAAGACAGCGAGAGAGACAAAGACAGCGACAAAGAGACAGAGAGAGAACATACATATTAGAATCGAATTTGCACCCCACACACACAGCCTTCTACCACACACACAGCCTTCTACCCCACACCCCACATCCCCACACAGCCTTCTACCACACACCCAGCCTTCTACAACACACCCCACACACACAGCCTTCTACCACACAGCCCACACAAACAGCCTTCTACCACACACCCCACACATACAGCCTTCTACCACACACCCCACACACACAGCCTTCTACAACATAGCCCACATACAGCCTTCTACCACACAGCCCACACACACACAGCCTAACACACACTCCACACACACACAGCCTTCTACCACACACCCACACAGCCTTCTACCACACACCCCACACACACACAGCCTAACACACACCCCACACACACACACACACACACACAGCCTTCTACCACACACCCAACACACACAGCCATCTACCCCACACACAGCCTTCTACCACACACCCAACACACACAGCCATCTACCCCACACCCCACACACAGCCTTCTACCCCACACCCCACACACAGCCTTCTATCCCACATTCCAATACACAGCCTTCTACCACACACCCCACATACAGCCTTCTACCACGCAACACACAGCCTTCTACCACACCCCACACACACAGCCTTCTACCACACACGCAACATACAGCCTTCTACCCCACGCACACAGCCTTCTACCACACACCCCACATTCCCACACAGCCTTCTACCACACACCCCACACACACAGCCTTCTACCACGCACGCAACATACACAGCCTTCTACCACACACACAGCCTTCTACCCCACATCCCCACACAGCCTTCTTCCACACACCCCACACACACAGCCTTCTACCACACACCCCACACACACTCTACCCCACCTGTCCCTCTACCCCACCTGTCCCTCTACCTCACCTGTCCCTCTACCTCACCTGTCCCTCTACCTCACCGGTTCCTCACAGGTCCCTCTACCTCACAGGTTCCTCACAGGTCCCTCTACCTCACAGGTTCCTCACAGGTCCCTCTACCTCACAGGTTCCTCACAGGTCCCTCTACCTCACAGGTTCCTCACAGGTCCCTCTACCTCACAGGTCCCTCTACCTCACAGGTTCCTCACAGGTCCCTCTACCTCACAGGTCTCTCTACTTCATCTGTCGCTGTGTAGCAATCATTGAAGTAATGGAAGATCAACATACATGTTTTGTATTTTTTTGTTTTGTTAAAGGGGACACTGCAGTGAAGCTTTTGAGTCCAACATCTAAATTAGGCTACCATGTAGGGAAAGCGAAATCTTACCAATTTGTCTTATATTCTTACTGGAGCTAATAAAAAGTGAAATAAGTCAAAACACATTTTGGATTGATCTGATTTAGTAGTCATAAACACATATGTTATTGGTCTCTGAGTTAACACATGAGCGCCTTTAGCTAATCCCTGTTTGGACAACACCACACCACACATTATGAGCCAACTGGCTTTCGGAGGGCTGCCAAATCAAACGCTTGCTCCTCACACACACACACACACACACGTTGTACCATCCTTATGGGGACCATTAATTGATTCCCTTAACCCCTTAACCCCTTACCCCAAAATAGCTGTTTTCCTTTTCCCCACTTGTCAGAATGTTCCTTGTTTTACCAGAAGGTCCTCCTCACAAGGACAGTAAAACCAAACACAAACTAGGGAAAGGCATTTGAAATGCTTTCACGACTTGAGAGAAAGACACTGCTTGTTTCAACAGAGGCATGGGGGAGGGGCAAGAGTGGAGCAGGCGCCAGTGTGTGTGACAGTCTATGTGATGCACGGAGAAAGAGAGAGAACATAGCCAAACCGACTCGCGCTAATTAGACAAACTTGTTACTGTCACAGTTTATCGATCATACCATCTGGTAGTGCCGGTCTTGACTGCAATCGTTTTAAAGAAGCTAGCTAGCTACAGTAGCCAGCTACGTCTACAACAACAACTCCATTCATATGAAACAACAGCCTACAAGACAAGAATGTCCTCCCTCCCCCTCCTGTTTGCATTGGCAATTGAACCGACTGCAAAGACTTAGACAGGACCCAAACATGTCTAAGCTACCGGTGCGTCTTTCTTTAAATAGTATTTTTTCTAAAACAACAGGCTGGCTGAATGTTTTTTTTTTTATTCTCAAAAATGAATACTCTCCCAAGAAATCGAATACTAACGTCCATTAAGATGTTTGAATGACCGTGTCTATCCCCAACACAAACCTCCTAAACCCTCATTCTTCAGGAGGCAGAGAAGAGATATGAGAAAAGGAAGGTCTCTCTCTCTAAGTTCTGTCTTGAAGACATTTAAATACATTGGTGTTCATCCATATTTCTGTAGCTACAAGTCTCTCACCATTGCCGCTTGCTACAGACTCCCCTCGGCCCCCAGCTGTGCCTTGGACACCATATGTGAATTAACTGCCCCCATCTACATTCAGAGTTTGTACTGTTAGGTGACCTATACTGGGATATGCCTAACACCCTGGCCGTCCTACAATCTATGCTAGATGCCCTCAATCTTACACAAATTATCAAGGAACCCACCAGGTACAACAATAAATGCGTAACCATGGGCACCCTCATCGATATCATCCTGACCAACCTGCCCTATAAATACACCTCTGCTGTCTTCAATCAGGATCTCAGCGATCACTGCCTGCGTCTGTAATGGGTCCGCAGTCAAACGATCACCCCTCATCACTGTCAAATGCTCCCTAAAACACTTCCGCGAGCAGGCCTTTCTAATCGATCTGGCCCGGGTATCCTGGAAGGATATTGACCTCATCCCGTCAGTAGAGGATGCCTGGTTATTCTTTAAAAGTGCTTTCCTCACCATCTTAAATAAGCATGACACATTCAAAAACTGTTGAACTTAGAACAGATATAGCCCTTGGTTCACCACAGACTTGACTGCCCTTGACCAGCACAAAAACATCCTGTGGTGTTCTGCATTAGCATCGAATAGTCCCCACGATATGCAGCTTCTCAGGGAAGTCAGGAACCAGCCAGTTAGGAAAGCTAAGGCTAGCTTTTTCAAACAGAAAGTTGCTTCCTGTAGCACAAATTCCACAAAGTTTTGGGACACTGAAAAGTCCATGGAGAATAAGACCACCTCCTCCCAGCTACCCACTGCATTGAGGCTAGGAAACACTGTCACCATCGATAAGTCTCCGATAATCAATCATTTCAAGAAGCTTTTTTCTACGGCTGGCCATGCTTTCCACTTGGCTACCCCGGCCAACAGCTCTGCACCCCCTGCAGCAACTTGCCCGAGCCCCCCCACTTCTCCTTCACCCAAATCCAGACAGCTGATGTTCTGAAAGAGCTGCAAAATCTGGATCCCTACAAATCAACTGGGCTAGACAATCTGGACCCTCTCTTTCTAAAATTAACCCACCAAAATTTTTTCAACCCCTATTACTAGCCTGTTCAACCTTTCTTTCGTATCGCCTGAGATCCCCAAAGATTGGAAAGCTGCCGCGGTCATCCCTCTCTTCAAAGGGGGAGACACTCTAGACCCAAACTGTTATAGACCTATATCCATCCTGCCCTTCCTCTCTAAAATCTTAGAAAGCCAGGTCAAAAAACAGATCACAGACCATTTTGAATCCCACCGTACCTTCTCCGCTATGCAATCTGGTTTCCGAGCTGATCATGGGTGCACCTCAGCCATGCTCAAGGTCCTAAACGAAATCATAACCGCCATCGATAAAAGACAGTACTGTGCAGCCGTCTTCATCGACCTGGCCAAGGCTTTCGACTCTGTCAATCACCGCATTCTTATCGGCAGACTCAATAGCCTTGGTTTTTCAAATGACTGCCTCGCCTGATTCACCAACTACTTCTCAGATAGAGTTCAGTGTGTCAAATCGAAGGGCCTGTTGTCCGGACCTCTGGCAGTCTGTATGGGGGTGCCACAGGGTCCAATTCTCGGGCTGACTCTTTTCTATGTATATATCAATGATGTCGCTCTTGCTGCTGGTGATTCTCTGATCCACATCTATGCAGGCAACACCATTCTGTATACATCTGGCCCATTGTGTTAACAACCCTCCAAACGAGCTTCAATGCCATACAACACTCCTTCCGTGGTCTCCAACTGCTTTTAAATGCTAGTAAAACTAAATGCATGCTCTTCAACCGATTGCTGCCAGCACCCGCCCGCCCAACTAGCATCACTACTCACTACTGGATGGTTCTGGCTTAGAATATGTGGACAACTACCAAGGTGTCTGGTTAGACTGTAAACTCTTCTTCCAGACACACATTAAGCATCTCCAATTCAAAATTAAATCTAGAATCTGCTTCTTATTTCGCAACAAAGCCTCCTTCACTCATGCTGTCAAACATACCCTCGTAAAACTGACTATCCTACCGATCCTTGACTTCGGCGATGTCATTTACAAAATAGCCTCCAACACTCTACTCAGCAATTTGGATGTAGTCTATCATAGTGCCATCCGTTTTGTCACCAAAGCCCCATATACTACCCACCACTGTGACCTGTATGCTCTCGTTGGCTCGCCCTTGATACATATTCGTCGCCAAACCCACTGGCTCCAGGTCATCGAAAAGTCTTTGCCATGTAAAGCCCCGCCTTATCTCAGCTCACTGGTCACCATAGCAACACCCACCGCAGAGCACGCGCTCCGGAAGGTATATTGCAAAAATCACTGAAGCTGGAGAGTTATATCTCCCTCACTAACTTTAACTTTAAGCATCAGCTGTCAGAGCAGCTTACTGATCACTGTACATAGCCAATCTGTAAATAGCCCACCCAACTACCTCATCACCATATGGTTACTTATCCTCTTGCTCTTTTGCACCCCAGTATCTCTACATGCACCCCAGTATCTCTACATGCACATCATCATCTGCACATCTATCACTCCAGTGTTAATGCTAAATTGTAATTATTTTGCCTCTATGGCCTATTTATTGCTTTACCTCTCTAATCTTCTACATTTGCACATGCTGTATATAGATTTGTTTATAGTGTTATTGACTGTACATTTGTTTATTCCATGTGTAACTCTGTGTTGTTGTTTTTTGTCGCACAAAGGAGGAATGGGAAAAAAATTCAGTCTCTCAATGTGCAAAACTGATAGAGACATACCACAAGCGACTTACAGCTGTAATCGCAGCAAAAGGTGGCGCTACAAAGTATTAACTTAAGGGGGTTGAATAATTTTGCACGCCCAATTTTTCCGTTTTTGATTTGTTAAAAAAGTTTGAAATATCCAATAAATGTTGTTCCACTTCATGATTGTGTCCCACTTGTTGTTGATTCTTCACAAAATACAGTTTTATATCTTTATGTTTGAAGCCTGAAATGTGGCAAAAGGTCGCAAAGTTCAAGGGGGCCGAATACTTTCGCAAGGCACTGTATATATCAACTTTCTTAATATTAAGCACATTGTTTGTTTATCTTTACAACAAGAGTATAGTCTACCTGGCTGGCATGAAAATGAACCACGTGAAAAGCATTCTCCATTCGCTATTTAAGTGCATAAATGACATGTATTTTTTCCACTGCCCCTGTTCTGAGAACAGGGAATTGGACTGTTATCTGTCCATTCTAATTCCAAACTAATTGTGATGGTGTGTGTGTGTACTATTTACCTGCGAGCCTCGACGTCAGCCTTGCCAGAAGCCTTCTCCTGGGCCAGCCTCCTCTGACAATCTCTCGTAAGGAAACACACCAGCCATTTATACACTGCCAACAGCACTGAGGTGGGAATATAGAGAATTTTTTTTTTTTTTTAATCGGTGTTCTTAATGTTTTGTATACTCAGTGTACAGTATGAAGTAATGGAGGAAGTGAATTTGCCCTTTCTGTTAAAAACAAATATTTCATCAGGGCTCACGAGTGGCACAGTGGGCTAAGGCACTGCGTCTCAGTACTAGAGGCGTCACTACAGACCCTGGTTCGATTCCAGGCTGTATCACAGCTGGTCGTGATTGGGAGTCCCATACGGCGGCGCACAATTGGCCCAGCGTCGTCCAGGTTAGGGTTTGGCCGGGGTAGGCCATCATTGTAAATAAGAATTTGTTCTTAACTGACTTGCTTAGTTAAATAAAGGTTAAATATATACACTGCTCAAAAAAATAAACACTTAAACAACACAATGTAACTCCAAGTCAATCACACTTCTGTGAAATCAAACTGTCCACTTAGGAAGCAACACTGATTGACAATAAATTTCACATGCTGTTGTGCAAATGGAATAGACAACAGGTGGAAATTATAGGCAATTAGCAAGACACCCCCAATAAAGGAGTGGTTCTGCAGGTGGTGACCACAGACCACTTCTCAGTTCCTATGCTTCCTGGCTGATGTTTTGGTCACTTTTGAATGCTGGCAGTGCTTTCACTCTAGTGGTAGCATGAGACCGAGTCTACAACCCACACAAGTGGCTCAGGTAGCGCAGCTCATCCAGGATGGCACATCAGTGCGAGCTGTGGCAAGAAGGTTTGCTGTTTCTGTCAGCGTAGTGTCCAGAGCATGGAGGCACTACCAGGAGACAGGCCAGTACATCAGGAGACGTGGAGGAGGCCGTAGGAGGGCAACAACCCAGCAGCAGGACCGCTACCTCCGCCTTTGTGCAAGGAGGAGCAGGAGGAGCACTGCCAGAGCCCTGCAAAAGGACCTCCAGCAGGCCACAAATGTGCATGTGTCTGCTCAAACGGTCAGAAACAGACTCCATGAGGGTGGTATGAGGGCCCGACGTCCACAGGTGGGGGTTGTGCTTACAGCCCAACACCGTGCAGGACGTTTGGCATTTGCCAAAGAACACCAAGATTGGCAAATTCGCCACTGGCACCCTGTGCTCTTCACAGATGAAATCAGGTTCACACTGAGCACATGTGACAGACGTGACAGAGTCTGGAGACGCCGTGGAGAACGTTCTGCTGCCTGCAACATCCTCCAGCATGACCGGTTTGGCGGTGGGTCAGTCATGGTGTGGGGTGGCATTTCTTTGGGGGGCCGCACAGCCCTCCGTGTGCTTGCCAGAGGTAGCCTGACTGCCATTAGGTACCGAGATGAGATCCTCAGACCCCTTGTGAGACCATATGCTGGTGCGGTTGGCCCTGGGTTCCTCATATTGCAAGACAATGCTAGACCTCATGTGGCTGGAGTGTGTCAGCAGTTCCTGCAAGAGGAAGGCATTGATGCTATGGACTGGCCCGCCCGTTCCCCAGACCTGAATCCAATTGAGCACATCTGGGACATCATGTCTCGCTCCATCCACCAACACCACGTTGCACCACAGACTGTCCAGGAGCATGCCCAGGCATTGTAGGGAGGTCATACAGGCACGTGGAGGCCAAACACACTACTGAGCCTCATTTTGACTTGTTTTAAGGACATTACATCAAAGTTGGATCAGCCTGTAGAGTGGTTTTCCACTTTAATTTTGAGTGTGACTCCAAATCCAGACCTCCATGGGTTGATAAATTTGATTTCCATTGATAATTTTTGTGTGATTTTGTTGTCAGCACATTCAACTATGTAAAGAAAAAAGTATTTAATAAGAATATTTCATTCATTCAGATCTAGGATGTATTATTTGGGTGTTCCCTTTATTTTTTGGAGCAGTATATATATATATATTACATCAGGTTATATTTACTATATGTACCTATTAAAAGGGGAAATGAGTTTGGCTTCGGAGATTTTAAACTCAGCAAAAAAAGAAACAGAAATTTTTCAGGACCATGTCTTTCAAAGATAATTCGTAAAAATCCAAATACCTTCACAGATGTTCATTGTAAAAGGGTTTAAACACTGTTTCCTATGCTTGTTCCATGAACCATAAACAATTAATGAACATGCACCTGTGGAACGGTCGTTAAGACACTAACAGCTTACAGACGGTAGGCAATTAAGCTCACAGTTATGGAAACTTAGAACACTAAAGAGGCCTTTCTACTGACTCTGAAAAACACCAAAAGACAGATGCCCAGGGTCCCTGCACCAGACATCAGCGGCAACAACGTCGCCTATGAGCACAAACCCACCGTCGCTAGACCAGACAGGACCGGCAAAAAGTGCTCTTCACTGACGAGTCGCGGTTTTGTCTCACCAGGGGTGATGGTCGGATTCATGTTCATTGTCAAACGAATGAGCGTAACACCGAGGCCTGTACTCTGGAGCGGGATCGATTTGGAGGTTGGGGGGTCCATCATGGTCTGGGGCGGTGCGTCACAGCATCATCGGACTGAGCTTGTTGTCATTGTGTCATTGCAGGCAATCTCAATGCTGTGCGTAACAGGGAAGACATCCTCCTCCCTCATGTGGTACCCTTCCTGCAGGCTCATCCTGACATGACCCTCCAGCATGACAATGCCACCAGCCATACTGCTCATTCTGTGTGTGATTTCCTGCAAGACAGTAATGTCAGAGTTCTGCCATGGCCAGCGAAGAGCCCGGAAATCAATCCTATTGAGCACATCTGAGACCTGTTGGATCGGAGGGTGAGGGGTAGAGCCATTCCCCCCAGAAATGTCTGGGAACTGGCAAGTGCCTTGGTGGAAGAGTAGGGTAACATCTCACAGCAAGAACTGGAAAATCTGGTGCAGTCCATGAGGACTTAATGCAGCTGGTGGCCACACCAGATACTGACTGTTACTTTTGATTTTGACCCCCCTTTGTTCATGGACACATTATACCATTTCTTATTGTCACGTGTCTGTGGAACTTGTTCAGTTTATGTCTCAGTTGTTAAAATCTTATGTTCATACAAATATTTACACATGTTAAGTTTGCTGAAAATAAACGCAGTTGACAGTGAGAGGACGTTTCTTTTTTTGCTGAGTTTATAGACACAATATGTACCTATTAAAAGGGAAATTAATGTAGCTTCAGAGATTTCATCAGGTTATATTTACAGTACAACTTAGGGAAGAGAATCAAGGAATGGTTCCAATGCATACAGTATCATTAAGACTTTATTCATCCAGTTCATATTTTAGAAACGGGAAAACGATCAAAGGGATACTTCGGGATTTTGGCAATGAGGCTCATTAGCATGCTAGCAGAAACTGATGATAGTAAGCATTGGCTTGTGAAACTACCTTTAACTTCCTTCATACTGGACACAGAGACATAAAAATGGTATCCACAACTTCATCTGACTCTGGGGAAGTATATACATATTGCCAAAATCCTGAAGTATCCCTTTAAAACAACGCTGTGGAAACCATGCTCCAGTTTGCGAGGAACCAAAGGTCACACAACATCAAGAAAATGTTTAAAACAACATTCTCTTAGAAGCCTCCAATGATAAATAATAAATTGTAAACTGGGTGGTTCGAACCCTGAATGCTGATTGGGTGAACCCCCTTAGTGTATTTAAGCAATAAGGCACCATCCTTTTTGTGATGGTATTTGTAGTATACTTATAGCATGGAAGAGGTCTTGGACTACACAGTCCCAGTCTGTCAAGGTCATACATCATCAAGCTTGAACACTCTGTCTGATAACAGTAAGAGAGAAGCCTTCAGTCAACCTGGAAGCATGTGGAAATCGGTGGCTGGGTCAAAGCCTCCTTGCAGGACTTCAAACAGACAGGGAGGCTTTCACACAAAAGGAAGCCATAGAATGAATGCAGACACACACTTGGAGTATCAAAGATTTTCCAGGGTAAATGATTCCCTCTCCAAAAGGGGCACACATATGTCAGAGGTAGTGAGTGACTGAATGGATAGTGAGTGACTGAATGGATAGTGAGTGACTGAATGGATAGCTTCATGAGGAGTGGGGGTTGAGCGAGTGCAGGTGTCTGTGTGTATGACTGTGTGTGCGTGTCTGCGTGTTTGAGTCTGTGTGTGTGTGTGTGTGTGTGTGTGCGCGCGCGCTTCTATGTGCATCTGTTTTCACAGCTTCTAGGGCCAAGGCATGCAGAGGAGTGTATAACATGATGATGAGGACAAACATATGATCTGGATCGATTATCAGGAGGATATGGTTGTAGGGTTTAGACACACAAACACTAACCAGAGACCATATGAACTTTGAAGGGTCAGATAGGGAAATATTTATAGCTTTAGAGTAGATTTCGTTTTTTGGACAATGTTAGTTACTAGGAAACCTTACAAACCACTTCAACAAAAATAAAGAGGAGAGAAATAACAAAAACAAAATCAAATCATTGCCATCTAAGCATTGAGAATGAGATACTCCTTTAGGGAGCATTTCCCGGGATAATCGGTAATACCGGCACTGAACACAAGGGGAGCTATTTTCAAACCCCACTGAGCCTCTGTAATCCGAAAGGTTAGCAATTCTGTAAAATCCCATAATGAATGCTAGCTAAATGCCAATGAGCACATTGCGAAAATGTTATAGTCTCTGACAAACTATTTTCAGGACAGACATCCATAAAGTTATACAAGTAACTTAAAAATGCTACTTACAGTTTGCTGCACTCACAAAACAAATATTAGACAGCAAGGCTCTTGTTCCAGGATTCTCTGTGGTTACCAAGAGAAGTTTGATTTTGCAAGAAACTAACCACTTAGCTAGATAACTAGCTTCTAAATTAGAAAACAAAATGCACAACTGCAGAGCATTTAGCACATTTTAGACACATAACTTAATAGTTACAAAATATTTAGCTGGCAAACACTTAAATTGTGAATTCCATACTGCAACTAGATCAACTGGCGCATGACTGGGGACTACCGGTAAGCTTCACAATGAAAAACGATGTGCGAGGTGAAATGAAGAACGCAATCTATTTACTACAGGTATTTACTTAAAAAGTTTCTACAAATATTCAAATGCATTAAAACACTTCCAAAAGGGTTATTTGGCTGTCCCCATAGAATAACCCTTTTTGGCTTCCATGTAAAATGCTCTGTGGAAAGGATTATACATGGAATCCAAGAGGGTTCTACCTGGAACCAAAAAGGGTTAAATCAATGGGTTACCCTATGGGGAAAATCGAAGAACTCGTTTAGGTTCTAGATACAGTACCATCAAATTGTGCTATTGAAAAAAACATGTCATGGCTATTTCCAAATGCGGAAACAGCCACTGTGTATACGCTATACTGCCCAAGCCTAACACAAGCACACACACACTTGAATTCTACTCCTCCACCTCCTACTCCCTCTTATGACACAGACACACGTGCTTGGCCTTTACTGTGACAACATAAACATTACAATGGTGACAGGCTGTGACCGATCCGGTACACAAAATGGGAGCCTTTATTTTTACCTTTTCTCTTTCCAATCGAGCCAATTAGATGCCAGAGCTGACCTGTGTTGCTAGGTGACCCGCAGGCTGAGTCACCCTCAGTGGTATGATGTCAATAAACCGACCAGATGTTTTGCAGATGGGAGAGAAAGGGCTTGGTGTGTGTGTGTGTGTGTGTGTGTGTAGCATATGAGGAAAGAGAGGCTCTAGCCAAGGTTCACATCATCTGTTCCCTCTCTGAGACATGGGCTGTCTGGATGGTTTTACCTCGGAAGGGCATTCATTCACTCACACAGCTGCATGCAGAACATAGCAGGGAAAACACAGCCTGGAGCCGGTGTGTGTGTGTGTGTGCGCGTTTTCCATTCAACACATTCTATTTGCATTTGTTAAGTTGCTTTTTAATTGACATCATTTTGTTCCAGCCCTCTACAATTGAACAGAGGTCTGGGGCCTCGCCAGTGTCTGGGGTCATTCGGCGGGTTGGCGTGGCTTTGCTTACCCTCTACCAGGTGTGGCAGCTGGAGTGTGGCTGTTACATCTGGCATCATGACAATAGCTTTCCAGTAAAGAGCTTTCCACCAGAACCAGAACAGTGGGTGGCTTATAGAACTGACTGCTCATAGGCACAGAGCTAAGGGTGTCACGTACAGGTTGGTGACACCTTAATGGGGGAGGACAGGCTTGTGTTAATGACTGGAGCGGAATCAGTGGAACGGTATCAAATACATGAAACGCATGGTTTCTAGGTGTTCAACGCTATTCCATATGCTCCGTTCCAGCTATTATTATGGTGTCGTGTGTGTGTGTGTACCTGTGGAGTCCATGCACTGCTCTGTGGATGTGGCAGTGAACCTAGTCTCCAGAAGGAGGTAAAAGTCTTCCAGTGAGTTGACAGACTCCAGTGGAGACTCAAACCTCACTACATGGACAATGATCAGATACAGTTAAAGTCGGAAGTTTACATACACTTAGGTTGGAGTCATTAATAACACTCGTTTTCCTACCACTCCAGAAATGTCTTGTTAACAAACTATAGTTTTGGCAAGTCGGTTAGGACATCTACTTTGTGCATGACACAAGTCATTTTTCCAACAATTGTTTACAGACAGATTATTTAACTTATAATTCACTGTATCACAATTCCAGTGGGTCAGAAGTTTACCTAAACTAAGTTGACAGCTTGGAAAATTCCAGAAAATGATGTCATGGCTTTAGAAGCTTCTGATAGGCTAATTGACATCATTTGGAGGTGAGGTCAATTGGAGGTGTACCTGTGGATGTATTTCGAGGCCTACTTTCAAACTCAGTGCCTGTTTGCTTGACATCATGGGAAAATCAAAAGAAATCAGCCAAGACCTCAGAAAAATAATTCTGGTCCTCCACAAGTCTGGTTCATCCTTGGGAGCAATTTCCAAACGCCTGAAGGTACCACGTTCATCTGTACAAACAATAGTACGCAAGTATAAACACCATAGGACCACACAGCCATCATACCGCTTTGGAAGGAGATGCTTTCTGTCTCCTAGAGATGAACGTACTTTGGTGCGAAAAGTGCAAATTAATCCCAAAACAACAGCAAATGACCTTGTGAAGATGCTGGAGGAAACAGGTACAAAAGTACCTATATCCACAGTAAAACGAGTCCTATAGTGACATAACCTGAAAGGCCGCTCAGCAAGGAAGAATCAATTGCTCAAAAACCGCCATAAAAAAAGCTAAACTACGGTTTGCAACTGCACATGGGGACAAAGATCGTACTTTTGGGGGAGGCTTGCAAGTCGAAGAACACCATCCCAAAAGTGAAGCACAGGGGTGGCAACATCATGTTGTGGGGGTGCTTTGCTGCAGGAGGGACTGGTGCACTTCACAAAATAGATGGCATTATGAGGGAGGAAAATTACATGGATATATTGAAGCAACATCTCAAGACATCAGTCAGGAAGTTAAAGCCTGGTCACAAATGGGTCTTCCAAATGGACAATGACCCCAAGCATACTTCCAAAGTTGTGGCAAAATGGCTTAAGGACAACAAAGTCAAGTTATTGGAGTGGCCATCACAAAGCACTGACCTCAATCCTATAGAACATTTGTGGGCAGAACTGAAAAAGGGTGTGCGAGCAAGGAGGCCTACAAACCTGACTCAGTTACACCAGCTCTGTCAGGAGGAACAGGCCAAAATTCACCCAACTTATTGTGGGAAACTTGTGGAAGGCTATCCGAAACGTTTGACCCAAGTTAAACAATTTAAAGGCAATGCTAACAAATACTAATTGAGTGTATGTAAACTTCTGACCCACTGGGAATTTGATGAAAGAAATAAAAGCTCAAATAAATCATTCTCTCTACTATTTTGACATTTCACATTCTTAAAATAAAGTGGTGATCCTAACTATATATACTGCACACGCACACCTACACCTCAAATGCATGCTCCTCGCATCCTCTCCTCTTCCCCTTCTGAAAACCCACTGGACAAGAAAGCCAGAGGTCTCGCCCCTCTGACCTTCTCCTCCAATGGGTTTTGACGAGGAGGGGAGGAGAGAGGACCCATTTGTGTCTCTCCCTCCCTCTCTCTCTCCCAAGTATTGGGATCACTGTCTAACACTCTTTCCCTTCCTCAACTACCGTTCCTTTCCTTTCTTCCCTGTCGGTTGCTCTGTCCTTCATCATCATACCGATCTGGAACTCCAAAAGGCCATGAAGATGGATTTACAGTGGTGCATTGCAAAGTAATTGGGGGAAAAAAAATGTCTCTGGGAAAATATTACATTGATTTGCATTGCTGGCTTTCCAAACGCTGCTATAACAGCTAGTTTGTTATATATTGTTTATCATGTATTCTGATCCCTATTGGCTGATCCCTTAGAGACCACTAGTCCTTCTTGGCTTCACAGAAGATTTATGTAACCTTCAGTGAAATGATAAAGGATTTATATCCCAAGGAATGTCTCCGGAAAAACTCCTGGCACTAGTTATGTCCACCAACAGTAACCAACTGGGATTTCCTGGTAGTCTTTGGGACGAAACTGACGACGGGTGGCCGAGAAGTCAATAGCTACCGTCATGGCAAGCTTCAGGTTTTCAACATCCATTCTGGAGATGGAGACTCAGCCCTGGAAGGACGGGAGGGAGGGTGTACGGACGGATGGGAGGGAGGATGGGAGGTAGAGTGGACAGGAGGGAGGGTGGACGGACGGACGGATGGGAGGGAGGGTGGACGGGAGGTAGAGTGGACGGGAGGGAGAGTGGACGGGAGGGAGGGTGTACGGACGGATGGGAGGGAGGGAGGACGGGAGGGAGAGTGGACAGGAGGGAGGGTGGACGGACGGACAGGAGGGAGGATGGGAGGGAGAGTGGACGGGAGGGAGGGTGTACGGACGAATGGACGGATGGGAGGGAGGACGGGAGGGAGAGTGGACAGGAGGGAGGGTGGACGGACTGACGGATGGGAGGGTGGACGGGAGGGAGAGTGGACGGGAGGGAGAGTGGACAGGAGGGAGGGTGGACGGACGGGAGGGAGGATGGGAGGGAGGGTGTACAGACGGATGGGAGGGAGGGAGGACGGGAGGGAGAGTGGACGGACGGACGGGAGGGAGAGTGGGAGGGAGAGTGGACGGACGGACGGGAGGGAGGACTGGAGGGAGAGTGGACGGGAGGGAGGGTGTATGGACGGATGGGAGGGAGGACGGGAGGGAGAGTGGACTGGGGGGAGGGTGGACGGACGGACGGGAGGGATGGTGGACGGACGGACAGACGGACGGGAGGGAGGGGGGACAGGAGGGAGGGACCGAGGGTGGACGGACGGAGGGAGGGTGGACGGATGGGAGGGAGGGTGGACGGACGGGAGGGAGGGTGGACGGACGGGAGGGAGGGTGGACGGACGGGAGGGTGGACGGAAGGGAGGGAGGGTGGACGGACGGACGGGAGGGTGGACGGACGGACGGACGGGAGGGTGGACGGACGGACGGACGGGAGGGTGGACGGACGGAACCGGAGGGTGGACGAACGGACGGGAGGGAGGGTGGACTGGCAGGGAGGGAGGGTGGACGGACGGGAGGGAGGGAGGGAGGGAGGGTGGACGGACGGACGGGAGGGAGGGTGGACGGACGGGAGGGTGGACGGGAGGGAGGGAGGGTGGACGGACGGACGGGAGGGAGGGAGGGTGGGTGGACGGACGGGAGGGTGGACGGGAGGGAGGGAGGGTGGACGGACGGGAGGGAGGGTGGACGGAAGGGAGGGAGGGTGGACGGGAGGGAGGGTGGACGGACGGACAGGAGGGAGGGTGGACGGACGGACAGGAGGGAGGGTGGACGGATGGACGGACGGACGGGAGGGAGGGTGGACGGACGGACGGACGGGAGGGAGGGAGGGAGGGTGGACGGACGGACGGGAGGGAGGGTGGACGGACGGGAGGGTGGACGGACGGGAGGGAGGGTGGACGGACGGGAGGGTGGACGGACGGGAGGGTGGACAGACGGACCGGAGGGTGGACGGACGGACGGGAGGGTGGACGGACGGCCGGGAGGGAGGGTGGACTGGCAGGGAGGGAGGGTGGACGGACGGACGGGAGGGTGGACGGACGGGAGGGTGGACGGGAGGGAGGGAGGGAGGACGGACGGACGGGAGGGAGGGAGGGTGGACGGACGGGAGGGAGGGTGGACGGAAGGGAGGGAGGGTGGACGGGAGGGAGGGTGGACGGACGGACAGGAGGGAGGGTGGACGGACGGGAGGGTGGACGGACGGACGGGAGGGAGGGTGGACGGACGGACAGGAGGGAGGGTGGACGGACGGACAGGAGGGAGGGTGGACGGACGGGAGGGAGGTTGGACTGGCAGGGAGGGAGGGTGGACGGACGGACGGGAGGGACGGTGGACGGACGGACGGACGGGAGGGAGGGTGGACGGACGGGAGGGAGGGTGGACGGACGGGAGGGAGGGAGGGTGGACGGACGGACGGACGGGAGGGAGGGTGGACGGACGGACGGGAGGGTGGACTGGCAGGGAGGGAGGGTGGACGGACGGGAGGGAGGGAGGGTGGACGGACGGACGGACGGGAGGGTGGACGGACGGACGGACGGGAGGGTGGACGGACGGAACCGGAGGGTGGACGAACGGACGGGAGGGAGGGTGGACTGGCAGGGAGGGAGGGTGGACGGACGGACGGGAGGGAGGGAGGGTGGACGGACGGACGGGAGGGAGGGTGGACGGACGGGAGGGTGGACGGGAGGGAGGGAGGGTGGACGGACGGACGGGAGGGAGGGTGGACGGACGGGAGGGTGGACGGGAGGGAGGGAGGGTGGACGGACGGGAGGGAGGGTGGACGGAAGGGAGGGAGGGTGGACGGGAGGGAGGGTGGACGGACGGACAGGAGGGAGGGTGGACGGACGGACAGGAGGGAGGGTGGACGGATGGACGGACGGACGGGAGGGAGGGTGGACGGACGGACGGGAGGGAGGGAGGGTGGACGGACGGACGGGAGGGAGGGAGGTTGGACGGACGGACGGGAGGGAGGGTGGACGGACGGGAGGGTGGACGGACGGGAGGGAGGGTGGACGGACGGGAGGGTGGACGGACGGGAGGGTGGACAGACGGACCGGAGGGTGGACGGACGGACGGGAGGGAGGGTGGACTGGCAGGGAGGGAGGGTGGACGGACGGACGGGAGGGTGGACGGACGGGAGGGTGGACGGGAGGGAGGGAGGGTGGACGGACGGACGGGAGGGAGGGAGGGTGGACGGACGGGAGGGAGGGTGGACGGAAGGGAGGGAGGGTGGACGGGAGGGAGGGTGGACGGACGGACAGGAGGGAGGGTGGACGGACGGGAGGGTGGACGGACGGACGGGAGGGAGGGTGGACGGACGGGAGGGAGGGTGGACGGACGGACAGGAGGGAGGGTGGACGGACGGGAGGGAGGTTGGACTGGCAGGGAGGGAGGGTGGACGGACGGACGGGAGGGACGGTGGACGGACGGACGGACGGGAGGGAGGGTGAACGGACGGGAGGGAGGGTGGACGGACGGGAGGGAGGGAGGGTGGACGGACGGACGGACGGGAGGGAGGGTGGACGGACGGACGGGAGGGTGGACTGGCAGGGAGGGAGGTGGACGGACGGGAGGGAGGGAGGGAGGGTGGACGGACGGACAGGAGGGAGGGTGGACGGACGGGAGGGTGGACGGGAGGGAGGGTGGACGGACGGACGGGAGGGAGGGTGGACGGACGGGAGGGTGGACAGACGGACCGGAGGGTGGACGGACGGACGGGAGGGTGGACGGACGGACGGGAGGGAGGGTGGACTGGCAGGGAGGGAGGGTGGACGGACGGACGGACGGACGGGAGGGAGGGTGGACGGACGGACGGGAGGGATGGTGGACGGACGGACGGGAGGGAGGGTGGACAGACGGGAGGGTGGACGGGAGGGTGGACAGACGGGAGGGTGGACGGGAGGGTGGACGGACGGACGGACGGACGGGAGGGTGGACGGGAGGGAGGGAGGGTGGACGGACGGGAGGGAGGGTGGACGGAAGGGAGGGAGGGTGGACGGGAGGGAGGGTGGACGGACGGACAGGAGGGAGGGTGGACGGACGGACGGAGGGGAGGGTGGACGGACGGACGGACGGGAGGGTGGACGGACGGGAGGGTGGACGGACGGGAGGGACGGTGGACTGGCAGGGAGGGAGGGTGGACGGACGGACGGACGGGAGGGAGGGTGGACGGACGGACGGGAGGGAGGGTGGGTGGACGGACGGGAGGGAGGGTGGGTGGACGGACGGGAGGGTGGACGGGAGGGAGGGAGCGTGGACGGACGGGAGGGTGGACGGACGGGAGGGTGGACGGACGGGAGGGAGGGAGGGTGGACGGAAGGGAGGGAGGGTGGACGGGAGGGAGGGTGGACGGACGGACAGGAGGGAGGGTGGACGGACGGACAGGAGGGAGGGTGGACGGACGGACAGGAGGGAGGGTGGACGGACAGGAGGGAGGGTGGATGGACCAGTTTTCATATCTTTCAGAATTTATTTGTGGAGCCCTTGAATAAACCTTGAATAATGCAAGAGGGTAAAACTCTTCTCAAGAGTATCAGCATTCACTTGTTTAAAAAAACTAAAACTAACTGAATGAAGAAGGAAATCCCACTTAATTACTATCAACTGATTAAGACTGTCCAGTTCTCCAAGTTTATGTACAAGTTTAACATCAATGTGAATCATTTTCTGATGACTTTCACGAACATGAACAGTTTCAGGTTGTTTAGAGTAGTCATGTTAAGACTGACTCCTTTACATGTCTCATGGGTACAGAGGAATTTTCCAAACATTTCTTCCTACTCTCCTCACCCCCTTTTTCCTCTAGGTTCCTTGTTACCCATTAAACTAGCAGTAAAAAAGTGCCAATTTTGACCAGGGTCGTATTCATTAGGCACCAAACAGAAGAACACGGACTGAAACACGTAGGGGACACACTGAACTTGTCCAATAAAAC
The DNA here is from genome assembly GCF_002021735.2 of Oncorhynchus kisutch. Taxonomy (NCBI): domain Eukaryota; kingdom Metazoa; phylum Chordata; class Actinopteri; order Salmoniformes; family Salmonidae; genus Oncorhynchus; species Oncorhynchus kisutch. The sequence continues at coordinate 13,968,975 of NC_034189.2, read as the reverse complement.
AAAACACTCATTTTCATTTTCCGTTGCAAAACTTTTAACTGCATTTTGTTACGGTTTGCTGTAACGAATACAGGCCTTTCTGGGGATCCGATCCTAACCGCAGAGCGATTAAGGGCTCCCTCCTCCCCTTGTCATTAGGTGTTTTCTCAGAAGACTTTTAAGGCCAAGTTCCCATCATTCAGGACAACCCAGAGGCCCGCTCTTTTTATTTTTACGTGTTTGAGCACATGCAGTGTCATCTCAGTGTGTGTGTGTGTGTGTGTGAGAGTGCATGTCTGTGTGTGTGTGTGAGAGTGCATGTCTGTGTGTGTGTGTGTGTGTGTGTGAGAGTGCATGTCTGTGTGTGTGTGTGTGTGTGCAAACACAGACAGACATTTTTCTTTTCACGGGTCAAACCCATCCATGTTTGTTTGGAACAAAAACAGAGGAAAGATTCCTCCTGTGAGATCAGGCGTGGACGCCTGAAGACTTCAAACCAGATTGTTTGTTTATATGTTTTCATTTGACATCCCACCACGGATAAGTAGAGCCCAGCCAAGTCCTACAGAAGGTTGGTGTTGGAATCCTGGCTAAAACTTTGCAATGACAAACTATTAGGTTCTGAGACACAATAGTAGATATTTGATCATAGTTGTGGACATGCAGTTAGTTGTAAAAAATGTACTTCTACTTCCTCATCCTTTCCTTTTTCCAGAGAGGAAAAGTATTTGTGAAAGGAGTCTGTGTGTGTGAGTGTGTGTGTGCATGCAGGTGGGTTTCCTCACCTTAAAAATGAATGACGGAGTATCCCTCAGGGTGACATCAGTGATCATATTGAGCATATTTCCAGAGGGACTTGGCCATTGTGAAACACTGCAAACCTGATCGGTGAAACTAAGAATATCTTAGGTAGTTGCCAATAACCATTGAGCCCATTTTAGGAATAATGTTTCCGTGACATAGTGACCAGGTCAATCAAGGTGAAAACTATGATCCCTTATTGATGTCACTTGTTAAATACACTTCAAATCAGTGTAGATGAAGGGGAGGAGACAGTTTAAAGAAGGATTTTTAAGCCTCGAGACAATTGAGACATGCTGAAACAAAATACGATGAAAATAAAACCTAATATAACTCAAACGGAAAGCATTTGCATTTTGGAGTGTTTGGGAGGGCTATTTGATACAGTTTTTTAATGTTCGTACAACAGCAGACTGATGTTTGGATTGTACAATAATTGTGTATTTATTTATTTATTTTACCTTTATTTAACTAGGCAAGTCAGTTAAGAAAAAATTCTTATTTTCAATGACGGCCTAGGAACAGTGGGTTAACTGCCTGTTCAGGGGCAGAACGACAGACTTGCCAGCTCTGGAGTTTTTTGAACTTGCAACCTTCCGGTTGCTAGTCCAACACTCTAACCACTCGGCTACCCTGTGCCATTCAGAGGGTGAATTGGTGAAACAAAAGATTTAAGAGACTTTGAACTGGGTATGGTAGTAGGTGTCAAGAACTGCGACCTGCTGGGTTTTTCAAGCTCAACAGTTTCCAGTGTGTATCACCTAAAGGACATTCAACCAACTTGACACAACTGTGGGAAGCATTGGAATCAACATGGGCCAGTATCCCTGTGGGGGGGGGGGGGGGGGGGGGGACTCTGCACACCCTGGGAGAGAATGTTATGCACACCCTGGGAGAGAATGTTATGCACACCCTGGGAGAGAATGTTATGCACACCCTGGGAGAGAATGTTATGCACACCCTGGGAGAGAATGTTATGCACACCCTGGGAGAGAACATTCTTATGGTTGAAAGTTCTGTTCCAAATAACATTGTGGACGTTCTAAGTAATATAAAGTAGGATTCTACTGCCCTCTGGTGGTCTTGAATTGTCTAGAAGAAGAATAAACGCACACCTATTTAGGCGAGGTGCTGGCTAGCGGAGTAGAAAATTTGAAAATAAAAGAGAGCCGCACACTCTAGGAGCTCAGATGCAAAAATGTAATTACCAACGTTTCGACAGCCAAGCTGTCTTTATCAGGGTATAATCGCAAACACTGCGGGATGACTTGTTTATGTAGTGTCAAAAGACACAGGTGTCTGTAATCATGGCCTAATATCATTAGTGAATTATCAAATATTAAAATGTCATACAAACAACAGCATACAAACAACAAATGGATAGCATACGATCATAGATTAATTTGACTACACAAGCTTACAAACAATTACAATGGCAAAGTCACAATAATCACAAGAATGGCTTCAGATCAAAGTCTACGTTGAGACAGAAGGGCGCAAGGGTCTTTAAGTTAAAGATCCAGGCAGCCTCTCATTTTAACAATAAAATATCAAGGTCACCCCCTCTCCTATGGAGGGTGAGATGTTCGATGCCAATATAACGCAGACGAAATCGAGTTGCCTGCCTCCAAGAACTGGATAAGTCAAGTTTTTACACCTGATGCTCTGAGATACGTACTTTTAATTCGCGCTTTGTTTTACCTACATATTTTTTTACCACAAGGACAAGTTATAAGATAAATAACTGCCTTAGTGGAGCACGTAATAAAAACCTTTGATTGGGATCGATTTCCCTGTTTGTGGGTGTTTGAAGGATCTACATTTATAAGTGCAATTGCATTGAGCACAGCCATTACATTTGTAATTTCCATCCAGTAGGGGTGCAAAAAGAGGTTCACAATGAATGAGTGTTTAGTAATATAATAACACGAATGTCTCCCAATTAGACTGAATGCCAAAGAATAGGATGGTGTGATGAAAGGCATTTTATTTTCTATAAAAACAAATGGTATTGAACCTGTTCATTGTCCAGTCCGTTCTCACCCAGTTTTTCCCCCGTTTCTCCTACCATCACTCCTGGCATCACCAGCAGTCTTGGGGTCTCTGACCTGTCAAAGACATAAGTCACAATCAATATAGGTTGGATAGATTTGATATATAACATCACAAGCTAACACTGAAAGAGAGTGCCCCACATTCTTTTCAATGTTTCCATTGAATTTTCAAAGATGTAGATGTTCATTACAAATAATTAAACGTGTTCTTTCCATATAGAGCAAAACGAGACATACAATACATAAATAAAAATAAATACGTAAATAATATAGTTGGTAAGAGAATGGTAGTTGCAAAGGGGGGGGGGGGCTATGCCCTCCCTCCAAAACAGTACTAATAGTCACAGGATCAGTACCACACAAATGTACACTTTCACCTCCCCCCAAGAGGCCCCAGAAGAAGACAAAAAGGATCCATCAAACAAACCTGCCGTGTCATCACAGTGGTCCCTTACCCGCAGTTTGAAAGCTCAGGTGGAACAGACCCAAACTAGCACCGTTTTCAAAGTCAAACCGAATGCCACCAAGAAAACAGAAAGGTGTCACAATGCACCTTTTTTGCCCCCGAAACATCTCTTCCGAATTCAAAAGTAATCGGAGAAGCAATCGTCTAGTTTTTTAAGTGTATCTGCAATCTGATCACAATAGCCCTGCTGGTCACGCAACCAATCAAATCAATTTATATAGCCCTTCGTACATCAGCTGATATCTCAAAGTGCTGTACAGAAACCCAGCCTAAAACCCCAAACAGCAAACAATGCAGGTGTAGAAGCACGGTGGCTAGGAAAAACTCCCTAGAAAGGCCAAAACCTAGGAAGAAACCAGGCTATGTGGGGTGGCCAGTCCTCTTCTGGCTGTGCCGGGTGGAGATTATAACAGAACATGGCCAAGATGTTCAAATGTTCATAAATGACCAGCATGGTCGAATAATAATAAGGCAGAACAGTTGAAACTGGAGCATCCACAATCCTTTTTTAATCAGAGTGCAGACCGTGACAGGATAGCTACTAGTGAATCCTCATTGACACTCAAGTCGTTTAACTCTATGAATCATGGCTGAGTTGCTGAAGAAAACAAAAAATGGTGCAAGGTTTAGTTTCTAATATATTTACGTTTTTATATAAGTCAGTGTATTTATTTTGATTACAAATACAAAATAACCAGTGTTTGTGTCCCATCCACCTGTGTCCTAGGATCGTACTTGGCTGTGGTCCTCATAGCTCTGGTATTGGAGGGAGACAACAACAGGTGCAGCTTACAGGACTTCGGACACCAGAAGTTGTATTGTATTGAACTGGCGTGTCATTGTATTTCAACAGTTTTGTGTCCCTGGATATATGTTTATTGAAGTAGAGAAATACATAGCCTGTAGTCGTATTGTCTCCATAACTGTTTATCTGTTTCTCTACTGTCAACCTTTTTTGTTTTTATGGAGAACATTTGGGTCAATGCCTAGTTGGTAGAGCATGGTGCTTGCAACGCCAGGGTTGTGGGTTCGATTACCACCGGGGACCAGTTTGGAAAAATGATGAAAAATGTATGCACTCCCTACTGTAAGTCACTCTGGATAAGTGTGTCTGCTTAAATTTAAAAGTGTGTAGTAACAACTAGAAGTTGTCTTTTAGGTACAGCATTCTAGCATAGTTAGCAGCATCCAGGGCAAAGTGCATAACACACTGAACAACAATAACCTGCCACTATGAAATCACTGTTAGATGTGTTTACATGGCTTCCAATACATTTCAAAGGGAGAAGGTAGATATGAATGAATGTGTATGCTGATTGTTTGTCTACTGTCATGTCCTCCGTATCCTGCACATACTCGGCCAAGTCTCTGGGATCTGGAGTTGGCCACTGTCCCACCAAACATCTGAAACAGAACAAAGCCATGCTTACACTGTAATAATCTCTTATAGCATGTCTCCTGAGAAGATAAAGACATGCATTACTCCATATGATGCTTCTTCAAAATGATGTTATCATAGACTGTTCTCTCTGCTACCACACAGCAAGCGGTACCAAGTCTAGGTATAAACAGCTTCTACCCCCAAGCCATTAGATTCCTGAACATCTAATAAAATGGCTTCCCAGACTATTTGCATTGCTCCCCCCCCCCCCCCCCCCCCCCCCCCCCCAACCCCCAACCTATTTTACACCGCTGCTACGCTCTGTTATTATTTATGCATAGTCAATTGAATAACTCTACCTATATGTACAGATCACCTCAATTACCTGGACTAACCAGTGCCCCCACACATTGACTCTGTACCGGTACCACATGTATATAGCCTCGCTATAGTTATTTTACTGCTGCTCTTTATTACTTGTTCCTTTTTCTTCTTATTCTGTTTTTTTAAACTGAATTGTTGGTTAGGGGCTTGTAAGTAAGCATTTCACTGTAAGGTCTATTCGGCGCATGTGACTAATACAATTTGATTTGATGATGTCTAACCAGTCTTTGTAACACTACTGTTTTGACTGGTCCCTGCAGATCACATAAAGAAAACAAAATCCATCCATCCATTCTCCTCCCATCTATCCAAACTCACCCATTTGTTGGTCCAGGAACTTTTCCCCTAGTGACCAGCTGTACATGCCCTGACAATTTCTCTATCCCCATCTCTCTCTCTCTCTCTCTCTCTTTCTCTCCTCTTAGCCCATCGATCCATCTAAACTCACCCATTTGTTAAGGATTCAAATACTGGCACCCAGGGGCCAGTCATACATGCCCAGACAGTCATTCAGCACCACTGTCCTCCACGACTGCCCCATGATGTCATCGTGTGTCAGGAAGTCATACCGGAACAGCTGTTTACAGCGTCTGAACGTGACCTCACACATCTACTCCGTGGACAGGTCTTAGCCGGGCTGCCAAGCAAAGATGTGCTCCGGACATTAAAGAACGAGCGTGTGTTGTTCTGGAATTGTGGGCAAAAATATTGTCACATGATTTGTGGTAGATACCTGAGACGGAAGAGCAAGCAAGATATTTTTCTGGTTTATACACAGTCAATGAACTAACTAGACCAGACGCTGCTATTGCATTGGTGCGTATGGGAGAGCCACTCCTTAAGTAGACCGGAACTGTGACCTACCTTTTTTAATGGTAAACAGCCTTTATGGGATATCTTCATTTATCCACCATGGTAGATACTCCTCTAAGAATAAGTCTAACAGTCAGTCACCATTGTCAGTGTTTCTTTACATAACCTATTTACACATAAAAGGCTCTGATATAGGTTAGCCTTCCTTTACTGCTCAATTCTTATTGCATACCGTACTTTCAATGCTAGGAGGCCTCTCCCTCAAGGAACATGACCATGTCTTTCCAGCTGAAGGACATTTTCCTCCTGTGTACATCCAGAGGAACTGCTTTTGTCCATCTTGCTCATACTTTCCTCTGTGTAGTTGGTGACACTGATTCTGTCTAAGGCACGTTATGCTTCCCTAGAAGAAAGAGTGGAAATAACAGGGGATGAGTGGAGAGTTGTATTGATGCAAGCAATGATGCAAGTCATCCAATCTCTTGATGTAGCCTACTCGAAAAGATTGTAGATAACATTCTTGAGAATGTGCAGAGAAGTGGCAGCCAGGGTGTGTAGTTCAAACGTATTTTTCAGAAAATCATCTATAGAGCAAGGGTCACATTTAAATATCTGAGAAAACCATGCATAACATCTATCAATTTGCTCTATCAACAAATTACTGTTACCATTTTAACATGGATTATCACAAACCTAGACTAGATAAACGTGTCATTTTGTTGAAACTGACAGGCAAATAAACAACCACTTTCATAACACAGCACACTTCCAAAGCGCTCACAGCTGAATATAATTACACTACGTATAATGATTTTCTGTTATGTCGCGCATTTACAGATTATATAAATTCAGAACCACAAATTCCTTCCCAAATTGATAAAAAGCAAAATGGTCGAGACGACAAAAAAAATTCGGATTTTCTCTGCTCTGCTCTTGCTCTGCTCTTGCTCTGCTCTGCTCTTGCTCTGCTCTGCTCTGCTCTTGCTCTGCTCGGATGTCACGTCAAGGCGCTAGGTCAAAAATGACGCATGTGCAGCGCGACCGATTTTGTGTTGTTAATCGGCAGGGTTGTTATTATAAAATCGTCTTGCTAAACTGCTACTGCTTTTTAACCCATTTTAAAACGTCCCAAATGTAATTTAAGTTATGTTCCTTACTATGCATAGTGCCGTATAACAGCAAATCATCTGTTCTAAAAGTGATTTTATTTTCTTGAAACCGGAAGTCCGGAAAGGGATCAAAGTAACGGGGGTGACTGACGATTGCTTCAACTACACCTGTCTGCTTCATTGAATGAGGTTTACTAGAACATTTGTGTCCGTTTTGATCCCAAATATAATTTAAAACACTGCGCAAACGCTTAATTGTATATAAGTCATATATTTGCACAAAACTGCAGTTTAACGGTGAGTACGGGTTAGCGTTATCTCTAACACATACGTTAGGCCGACCGGCTGTATTTTTTTTATTTTTTATGTTGGCTAGTTAGCTTGCGTTAGCAGCGACATAACTAGCTAGTCTTGCTAACAGCACCGTTTTACACCAAATTTGTTATGTAGCTAACTTGCTATATCACGAATGCATTTGCTTCTACATTGTGTATGTAACCCAGTAAGGTGTAACATACATATTTCGATGGTTAACGTAAAATTAGCTTAAGTAGGTCATGTCGAAACAACCTAAACATGTATCCATCTTTTCATTAGCTAGCTAACGTTAGCTAGTTAGCTTAGCAGCTAATGGCTAACAAACTAGCTGCATACGCCAGCTGTAGCCACCTTGCCAGCTGATGTTTTACTACCTAATGAGCAGTCCTGTAATGCAAATTTGTAAAGTATGTATTCTTTTGCGTCTTCAATAGGAGTGTAAACCACCACTGCTTAGCTAGCGCAATAATTACACATTCTGTTTCCTGTTCACAGCAATAATGATTAGTTACAGTAACGTCACGTATTGCTTTTTCACGTCCAAGGATGTAAATTAGTCGATGCAAATTTAACTTATATTGAGCTGTTGACAACTACCTATGTGACATGGACAGCTTATCTAGCTAACACACACATTTGGCCAAATAATTGCAGAAATAAAAATATGGTTGCAGATTAAGCGTGCACATATGCGAGACACTTCATTTTATATATATTTGCTTATTAGTACCAGAATACCTTTACCTACTGCAAAAAAACAAACACTAACCAGTCATGTGCCATTCTTCCGTTGTCTCTCCCCTCACTCGTTCCACAGGCGACGAGCTGGCGCAGGTCGTGGGTTGCCCGTGGACCATGAGGGACAGTGGTAGCAGCCTAGCACAGAACCGCTGGCAGGGAGAGCTGGGCCTAGCTGTGGGCCAGGAAGACAGTGGAGGTGGTGGTGTAGGGATCTCTGGGGGTCACCTGGGGATGGACCCCACCTCCACCCACCAGATGCCTAGCCCCATGCACCTGAAACTGGACCAGAAAGAAAGGGAGGCCTGGGATGCTGAGTACATGGAGGAGTTGGAGCGGGAGGAGATGGAGGGGGATGAGGAAGAAGATGAGGAAGAAGTGGATTTTGAAGAAGGTGAAGGCTGGGATGAGGAAGAGCAGGAAGAGGAGGAAGATGGAGAGGAGGCTGAGGTTGAATGGGAGGTCCCACACATGGTTCCCACCACATCCCTACAAGAGCAGAATCATCATCACCAGCTGCAAGCACCACTGGAGGATGACGATGACGACAATGACGACAACCAGGCCGAAAATAAAGCCAGGGACTTTCCCAGCAACCCTATCCAGTCCAGGCTCAATGTGCTCCGGCAGCGCAGGCTAAGGCGCTGGCGGAAGCTCCGCTCCCATTCCGGCCTTCGGTCCCGCCTTACTCAGCATTGGAAGACCTGGCGTCAGCGGGCCCTGTGGGTCGGCACCCTGGGGCACAGGAGGGCGAGGAAGTGGCCCCAGTACAGTCAGTACGCCAACCGGCACAGGAGGGGAGCAGACCCGGGCCTCAGCCCGCTGTCAGACGACGAGAGGCTCAGTGGGTCTGAACGAGGTGAGCTCCCTAGATGGGGGAAGTTGTTTTTGAGAAACTGAAGGGTTGACAGTTTCGTCAATAAACAACCCACTTAGATGTAGCAATACATAAAACATTCCATCTATTTTATACACATTAACGGGTACCATTAACTTAGTAGAGGAAAACAAGTGTATTGCTTAAAGCGTCTGACAATGAGTGCCTTGATTTTTACCAATCTTAAACGGTGTAATCTCCACGATAATTGCCGTAATGTTTTAACTATTCCTAAACTCATACTAACCAGGATGTAAGATGACAATCATCATAATGTTAGCAATTCTCTCTGTGTTGTTGGGAAGGGCCCGTAACTAAGCATTTCACTGTTCATCTACACCTGTTGTTTACCAAGCATGTGATGAATAACATTTGATTTGAATTGACTAAAGTTGTCATCCCTGCAGATGACCGGTTGAATGGTTACTCAGGAGACTACCAGTCCATCCAGATGGGAGTTCTGGGGGAACCGGAGGCTTCCTACTCTATCGTCCGAGAGAAACCTGTGGAGGTCGCCCTCACTGAAGAACACATGAGCTGCGTGCATGGTAAACTAAAACATATAATTGTTCTTCCGGAAAATGACCTTTTTCTAGTTAAATTGATTATGTTATGAAATTACTAAAACACTCTTACAAACATGTTATGCAGACATTTCTGCCAATATACTGTACATCAATTCATGTCATATTTTGTTAGAGTTGGAGAAATTAAGCTTGTTGGATGACATGGGCTGCTGTCCAAACACTTAAAAGACACACCCTATCCACTCAGCCCTCAAATAAAGTGGACACTTGATGACGTCTGACAATTATACACTTGCAGAGGAAGGAAGGAAGGAATGATTTTTAAATGGACCACCCTTGGCTGGAAATTCGCCATTCGTTCATCCCGCGATGACTGTATTTTCAGCCACCAGTAGCTTGTGGGTGCTTTATATACGCTACAGTCAATTATGAGTGCATATCTACTTATATTAATGGTATAATTATTCATGTACGCCTACTGTATGATGGCTAGCAAATTAATTAGCTGACTAACGTTAGCCTGCCTAGCTGGAACTTATGAAGGACATTTTTTTTTTTCAAACATTTCCAAATGATAACCAAACAAAAACATGTACTTTTTACAAGACATGTTTGTGCCGTCATGTGCATTAGTAGCACAATTTCAAACTTATTTGTATTTGTTTTTACTTACGCTTTTATGTTGACTAATCCATTGATGTTGTTTTTAAGTTTTCGCTGACTTTTCTTAGCGGATGTACAATCGTCGCAAATTAAATTATGGGGAGTTTCAGGCCCCGGAGTGAACATAATTGCACACTCGCAAAGCCGACTAAAAACGAGGGGTGAGGGGCTTACGTCGCAAACTTCCCTTGCTTGGCTAATCATTTGGACCGCCCGCCAAGATGGCAACGGGGATTCCCGCAAGGGCAAGTGGACGAGGGTGTGTCTAAGTGTTTGGACCACAGCCATGGTTTTACATACCAAACCTATGATGAAAATGTAAAAGGAAGGTCCAAGCTTTATTAGTCGTATGTACAGTATACACCGTCCAATGATAAGTTTACTTGAAGGTACCTTCTCCACAATGCATCAACAGTAAGAAATAATAAAAGATAAGAATATGAACATAAAGTAAACGGTTCAGTAGTATAGAATAAACATGTTAGCTGAAGGATAATACAATAAGGCTCAATTTATAGTCCAATATTTACACTTGCTTTGGGGAAGGGGGAATTGGGGGGCGAGTGTATTTAGGTAGAGAGAGTCAGTGCAGGTGGTCAGTTCATTTCAAGGAAGTGTTGCATCAACTCCGGTGAAATCTACATCGGGTGTCAATTGATGCTCAGTTAAAGTAAGAGACATTAAGGTTCTTCTTTCCTATTGGTATAGTTTCTTTGCACACCTGCTACCAACAGGATATGATTATAGGACTGAGCTCTGCTTCCGAAGGTCATGCAGAATCCCCCCCACACACATAGTAGAGTCCTCTACTGTGTGATTTATTTATTTTCCTCTACTGTCTGTGTGATTTCCCCCCCCCCCCCCCCCCCATAGTAGAATCCTCTGTCTGTGATTTTCCCCCCCCCCCCCCCATAGTGGAATCCTATGTCTGTGCGATTTTTTTTTTTACCCCCCATAGTAGAAACCTCTACTGTCTGTGTGATTCACTATTACTCTCCCAACATTCTGTTTTCCCATTCTCTCAGGGATCCTGGACGAGTCTCTCCAGAAGTATGGCAGTCTGATCCCCATCCACGCTGACGACGTGGTGGAGAAACTACAGGACATCTTCAATGACAACTTCTCACAGCCTCACAGGTCCGTCTGACCCATACACATGCAAACACACACAGATATGCAAAGCAATACACGCACACCTGCGCATGGTTCACACACGGTACACATGTACAAACCCCAATGAAACATAATTTCCTGTACTGTGCAGGGACACATGCACAGAGAGCGACACCATCCCAAAAAAGAAACACAATGTAGCCTAATGTTTATACAACTGATGTCGACTTGGGATCGGTAAGGAGCCTTTTAAATGTTGGCCTTAAAAAGCCTGGTTCTGTTGGCCGAGGCCTGGTGGAATGTAAATAAATCTGTCCTTACAGAGAGTAGTCACGCATTCCTTCTACGCAGCACACATAGAATCTAATTCTATGATTTGACTCCAAAATATGGTATTTTTACCTCTTATCTGTTAAGCTATTTGAACCAAAGGGAAAGGAAACCACCAAAATGTTACCAGCATCACCCAAGTTCTCAGTATGTTGATGCAAGTTAGTCTTTTTGTTATGACAAGGCATTAATCTTATAAACTGAAGATGGTGACTTCAGCCATCTGTAATGCAACAAGTATTATAATGCTTTGTCGAGTGTTTAGTACAGGGTCCCGCCCACTTGGTCATTGAGCCAGTTCTGTCCATTCATCATCACCACCAGGGTTTATGCACCAAACAAGAAAACGGAATGAAACTGCGGGAATAGTTGTAGAAAAACATCTTGCTACAGTGTGCACTATTGAATATGACCCAGCTGTTACCAAGTGTAAACTTTTAATATATATATACACACCGTAGAAGTCAGAAGTTTACATATGCTTAGGTTGGAGTCATTAACTCGTTTTTCAACCACTCCACAAATTTCTTGTAAACAAACTATAGTTTTGGCAAGTTGGTTACGACATCTACTTTGTGCATGACACAAGTCATTTTTCCAATAATTGTTTAACCTTACACTGGATTTTATGTGAAATAATCTCACACACAATTCCAGTGGGTCAGAACACTAAGTTAATTGTGCCTTTAAACAGCTTGGAAATTTTAAAAAAATGATGTCAAGGCTTTGGAAGCTTCAGACATGCTAATTGACACAATTAGAGTCAATTGGAGGTGGACTTGTGGATGTATTTCAAGGCCTACTTTCAAACTCAGTGCTTCTTTGCTTGACATCATGCGAAAATCAAAAGAAATCAGCCAAGACCTCAGAAAAAAAGTTGTAGTCCTCCACAAGTCTGGTTTATCCTTGGGAACCATTTCCAAATGCCTGAAGGTACCACGTTCATCTGTACAAACAATAGTACGCAAGTATAAACACAATGAGACCACACAGCCGTCATACTGCTCAGGACACGTTCTGTCTCCTAGAGATGAACGTACTTTGGTGCGAAAAGTGCAAATCAATCCCAGAACTACAGCAAAGGACCTTGTGAAGATGCTGGAGGAAACCGATACAAAAGTATCTATATTCACAGTAAAACGAGTCCTATAGTGACAACCTGAAAGGCCGCTCAGCAATGAAGAAGCCACTGCTCCAAAACCGCCATGAAAAAGCCAGACTACAGTTTAAAACTGCAAATGGGCACAAAGATGGTAGTTTTTGGAGAAATGTCCTCTGGTCAGAAGAAACAAAAATAGAACTGTTTGGCCATAATGACCATTGTTATGTTTGGAGGAAAAAGGGGGAGGCTTGCAAGCCGAAGAACACCATCCCAAAAGTGATGCACGGGGGTGGCAGCATCATGTTGTGGGGGTGCTTTGCTGCAGGAGGGACTGGAAAATTATGTGGATATATAATTTCAATGTATTGGAGTGGCCATCACAAAGCCCTGAACTCAATCCTATAGAAATTTGTGGGCAGAACTGAAAAAGCTTGTGCGAGCAAGGAGGCCTACAAACCTGACTCAGTTACACCAGCTCTGTCAGGAGGAATGGTCCATAATTCATCCAACGTATTGTGGGAAGCTTGTGGAAGGCTACCCAAAACGTTTGACCCAAGTTAAACAGTTTAAAGGCAATGCTACCAAATACTATTTGAGTGTATGTAAACATCTGACCAACTGGGAATGTGATGAAAGAAATAAAAGCTGAAATAAATCATTCTCTCTACTAATTTATTCTGAGATGACACATTCTTAAAATAAAGTGTTGATCCTAACTGACCTTAGATGGGGAATTTTTACTGGTATTAAATGTCAGGAATTGTGAAACTGAGTTTAAGTGTATTTGGCTAAGATGTATGTAAACTTCTGACTTCAACTGTATGTATGTGTGTAAAAAAAAAAAGTAGTTATCCTTTACTAATGTAATATTTCCAAAAAACAGAAAAGGTGAACGTTTTATATTCCTCGTCTGATGTTTCCATGTCCAACAGGAAAGCGGTGGTGCAACACCTAATCCAGTCCTACCAGAGGTCGTCCGGCACGGCCATGGTGCGAGGGTTCCGCGTCAACTACAAGCGTCATGTCCTCACCATGGATGATCTCAGCACGCTGTACGGACAGAACTGGCTCAATGACCAGGTGGGTGGGACCCTGTACTAAACACTCTATAAAGCATTATCAGGCCTGTTGCATGCTTATAACAAGTCATAAAACAACTGTATGCCCTAAGGTGGGACCCCCGACCAAATACAACAGACTGGATTCTAACTTCATATCTGCACTTGAATTTTTGCATACATTTTGCGTACTTTGCAATGATGTCTTTGCATGACTTAAGCAAAATTTGTATTTGTTTGCATGTCAAGTTAGGATTGTGCCTTGTTTGCAAAGAGCTGTTATTTTTCAAGGTCCAATGCAACCATTTTTTATCTCTGTATCAAATTATTTCTAGGTAACAATTTAAGTAACTCATTGTATTTATCACATGCACCGAATACAACAGCTGTAGACCTTACAGTGAAATGCTTACTTACAAGCCCTTAACCAACAATGCAGTTTTAAGGAAAAAAAGTTAAGTATATGAGTAACAAATAATTAAAGAGCAGTGGTAAAATAACAAAAGCGATGCTATATACAGGGTACCGGTACAAAGTCAATGTGCAGGGGCAAAGGTTAGTTGAGGTAATTGAGGTAATATGTGCATGTAGGTTAAAGTGACTGCATAGATTAATAGTGTTGCAGCAAATGCGGGGGTTGGGGGGCAGGCAATGCAAATAGTCTGGGTAGCCATTTGATTAGCTGTTCGGGAGTCTAATCGCTTTGGGGTAGAAGCTGTTTAGAAGCCTTGTGGACCAAGACTTGGCGCTCCAGTAGCAGAGAGCACAGTCTATGAATCAAATTGTATTTGTCACATACAAATGGTTAGGAGATGTTAATGCGAGTGTAGCGAAATGCTTGTGCTTCTAGTTCCGACCATGCAGTAATATCTAACAAGTAATATAACGATTTCACAACATCTACCTTATACACATGTGTATAGGAATGAATAAGAATATGTGCATAAAAATATATGGATGAGCGAAGGCCTACTGCTTCTTGCCTATGCTGTTCGATGGTATAGAGTACAATATATACATATATTTACACACATACATTTTCCGCCAAGATAGAACCGCCAACGGGGGCGGTGATAGCCTGCAGAGTTCTGTCAATTCGAGCTTCTACTTCTAAAAATTCACCTTTCCAGAAACAAGTCTCTCACTGTTGCCTCTTGCTATAGACCACCCTCTTCCCCCAGCTGTGCCCTGGACACCATATGTGAATTGATTGCCCTCCAGCTATCTTCTGAGTTCGTGCTGCTAGGTGACCTAAACTGGGACATGCTTAACACCCTGGCCATCCTACAATCTAAGCTTGATGCCCTCAATCTCACACAAATTATCAATGAACCTACCAGGTACAACCCCAAATCTGTAAACACAGGCACCCTCATAGATATCATCCTAACTAACTCGTCCTCCAAATATGCCTCTGCTGTTTTCAACCAAGATCTCAGCGACCATTGCCTGCATCCGTAATGGGTCTGCGGTCAAACGACCACCCCTCATCACTGTCAAACGCTCCCTGGAACGCGAGCAGGCCTTTCTAATCGACCTGGCCGGGGTATCCTGAAATGACATTGACCTCATCCCGTCAGTAGAGGATGCCTGGATATTCTTTAAAAGTGCTTTCCTCACCATCTTAAATAAACATGCTCCATTCAAAATATTTAGAACTAGGAATAGATATAGCCCTTGGTTCACTCCAGACCTGTCTACCCTTGACCAGCACAAAAACATCCTGTGGCATTCTTCATTAGCATTGAATAGTCCCTGTGATATGGAACTTTTTATTTTTTTTACCCAGTTTTCTCCCCAATTTTGTGGTATCCAATTGTTTTTTTAGTATCTACTATCTTGTCTCATCACTACCGTACGGGCTCGGGAGAGACGAAGGTTGAAAGTCATGCGTCCTCCGATACACAACCCACAGCGCACATCCAACCCGGAAGCCAGCCGCACCAATGTGTCAGAGAAAACAGAGGAGAATAAGAGCACCTCCTCCCAGCTGCCCACTGCACTGAGGCTAGGAAACACTGTCACTACCGATAAATCCACAATAATTGAGAATTTCAATAAGCATTTTTCTACGGCTGGCCATGCCTTCCACCTGGCTACCCGGTCAACAGCCCTGCGCTCCCCATAGCAACTTGCCCAAACCTCCCCCACTTCTCTTTCACCCAAATCCAGATATCTGATGTTCTGAAAGAGCTGCAGAATCTGGACCCCTACAAATCAGTCAGGCTAGACAATCTGGACCCTCTCTTTCTAAAAATTATCTGCTGAAATTATTGCAACCCCTATTACTAGCCTGTTCAACCTCTTTCATATTGTCTGAGATTCCCATAGATTAGAAAGCTGCTGCGGTCATCCACATCTTCAAAGGGGGAGATGCTTTAGACCCAAACTGCTACAGACCTTTCTCTATTCTACCCTGCCTTTCTAAGGTCTTTGAAAGCCAAGTTAACAGATTACCGACCATTTCGAATCTCACCGTACCTTCTCCGCATTGCAATCTGGTTTCAGAGCTGGTCATGGGTGCACCTCTGCGTGCACCTCAAGGTCCTAAACGATTTAACCGCCATCGATAAGAGACATTACTGTGCAGCCGTATTCTTCGACCTGACTAAGGCTTTCGACTCTGTCAATCACAACATTCTTATTGGCAGAATCAAAAGCCTTGGTTTCTCAAATGATTGCCTCGCTTGGTTCACCAACTAGTTCTCAGATAGAGTTCAGTGTGTCAAATCGGAGGGCCTGTTGCCCGGACCTCTGGCAGTCTCTATGGGGGTGCCATTGGGTTCAATTCTCAGGTCGACTCTCTTCTCTGTATACATCAATGATGTCGCTCTCGCTGCTGGTGATTCTTTGATCCACCTCTACGCAGACGACACCATTCTGTATACCTCTGACCCTTCGTTGGACACTGTGTTGACTAACCTCCAGATGAGCTTCAATGCCATACAACTCTCCTTCCGTGGCCTCCAACTGCTCTTGAATGCAAGTCAAACTAAATGCATGCTGTTCAACCGATCGCTGCCCGTACCTGCCTACCTGTCCAGCATCACTACCCCGGGGCGGTTCTGACTTAGAAAATGTGGTCAACTACAAATACCTAGGTGTCTGGTTAGACTGTAAATTCTCCTTCCAGGCTTTCATTAAACATCTCCAATACAAAATGTAATCTAGAATTGGCTTCCTGTTTCGCAACAAAGCCTCCTTCACTCATGCTGCCAAACATACCCTATTAAAACTGACTATCCTACCGATCCCTGACTTCGGCCATGTCATTTACAAAATAGCCTCTAACACTCTACTCAGCAAATTGGATGTAGTCTATCACAGTGCCATCTGTTTTGTCACCAAAGCCCCATATACTACCCAACACTGCGACCTGTATGCTCTCGTTGGCTGGCCCTCGCTACATATTTGTCGCCAAACCCACTGGCTCCAGGTCATCTGTAAGTCTTTGCTAGGTAAAGCCCCGCCTTATCTCAGCTCACTGGTCACCATAGCAACACCCACCCATAGCACCTGCTCCAGCAGGTATATTTCACTGGTCATCCCCAAAGCCAACACCTACTTTGGCTGCCTTTCCTTCCAGTTCTCTGCTGCCAATAACTGGAATGAATTGCAAAAATCACTGAAGCTGGAGTGTTATCTCCCTCACTAGCTTAAAGCATCAGCTGTCTGAACAGCTTACCGATCAATGTCCCTGTACACAGCCAATCTGTAAATAGCCCACCCAACTACCTCATCCCTATGTTTTTTGCTATTTTGCACCCCAGTATCTCTACTGCACATATATCACTCCAGTGTTAATGCTAAATTGTAATTATGTAGCCTCTATGGCCTATTTATTGCTTTACCCCTCTTATCCTACCTCATTTGCACATGCTGTATATAGACTTTTCTACTTTATTATTGACTGTATGTTTGTTTATTCCATGTGTAACTGTTGTTGTATGTGTCGACCTGCTTTGCTTTATCTTGGCCAGGTCGCAGTTGCAAATGAGAACTTGTTCTCAACTAGCCCACCTGGTTAAATAAAGGTGTAATATATTATATAACATGGAATAGTTTAAAGTGGCTAGTGATACATTTATTACATCCAATTTGTTATTATTAAAGTGGCTAGAGATGAGTGAGTATGTTGGCAGCAGCCACTCAATGTTATAGTGATGGCTGTTTAACAGTCTGATGGCCTTGAGATTGAAAAACAGCTTTTGTCTCTCGGTCCCAGCTTTGATGCACCTGTACTGACCTCGCCTTCTGGATGATAGCGGGGTGAACAGGCAGTGGCTCGGGTGGTTGTTGTCCTTGATGATCTTTATGGCCTTCCTGTGACATTGGGGGGTGTAGGTGTCCTGGAGGGCAGGTAGTTTGCTCCCGGTGATGCGTTGTGCAGACTTCACTACCCTCTGGAGAGACTTACAGTTGTGGGCGGAACAGTTACCGTACCAGGCTGTGATACAGCCCGACAGGATGCGTTCAATTGTGCGTCTGTAAAAGTTTGAGTGTTTTTGGTGACGAGCCAAATTTCTTCAGCCTCCTGATGTTGAAGAAGCGCTGCTGCGCCTTCTTCACCATGCTGTCTGTGTGGGTGGACCATTTCAGTGTGTCCGTGATGTGTACGCCGAGGAACTTCACTTTCCACCTTCTCCACTACTGTCCCGTCGGTGTGGATAGGGGGCTGCTCCCTCTGCTGTTTCCTGAAGAATATTTTCCTGACACCACACTCCGAGGGCCCTCACCTCCTCCCTGTAAGCCGTCTCCTCGTTGTTGGTAATGAAGCCTACCACTGTAGTGTCGTCTGCAAACTTGATGATTCAGTTGGTGTGCATGACCGTGCAGTCGTGGGTGAACAGGGAGTACAGGAGATGGCTGAGAACGCACCCTTGTGAGGCCCCAGTGTTGAGGATCAGCGGGGTGGAGATGTTGTTACCTACCCTCACCACCTGGGGGCGGCTCGTCAGGAAGTCCAGGAGCCAGTTGTGCAGGGCGGGGTCGAGTCCCAGGGTCTCGAGCTTGATGACGAGTTTGGAGAGTTCTATGGTGTTAAATGCTGAGCTGAGCTGTAGTCAATAAACAGCATTCTTGCATAGGTATTCCTCTTGTCCAGAAGGTTAGGGCAGTGTGATTGTAATTGCGTCGTCTGTGGACCTATTGGGGAGGTAAGCAGATTGGAGTGGGTCTAGGGTATCAGGTAGGGTGGAGGTGATGTGGTCCTTGACTAGTTTCTCAAAGCACTTCATGATGACGGAAGTGAGTGATACGGGGCGGTAGTCATTAAGCTCAGTTACCTTAGCTTTCTTGGGAACAGGAACAATGCTGGCCCTCTTGAAGCATGTGGGAACAGCAGACTGGGATACGGATTGATTGAATATGTCTGTAAACACACCAGCCAGCTGGTCTGCACATGCTCTGAGGACTCGGCTAGTGATGCCGTCTGGGCTGGCAGCCTTGTGAGGGTTTTAACGTTTAAATGTTTTAGTAACGTTTGCTGCAGTGAAAAAGAGCCTTCAGGTTTTGGTAGCGGGATGTGTTGGTGGCTCTGTATTGTCCTCAAAGCGAGCAAAGAAGTTGTTTAGTTTGTCTGGGAGCAGGACATCGTCGTCAGTGACGGGGCTGGTTTTTCTTTTGTAGTCCATGATTGACTGTAGACCCTGCCACATACCTCTCGTGTCTGAGCCGTTGAATTGCGACTCTACTTTGTCTCTATACTGACACTTAGCTTAGTGGTACATCACCACCGATGCACTTGCTAATAAACTCGCTCACCGAATCAGCGTATTCATCAATGTTATTGTGCGACTCTGCGGAACATATCCCAGTCCACGTGATCGAAGCAATCTCGAAGCATGGTATCCGATTGGTCGAACCAGCGTTGAACAGACCTGAGCACGGGCATTTTTCTGTTTTTAGTTTTAGTATGACTAGGGTGGCTGGAGTCTTTGACTGTATTTAGGGCCTTCCTCTGACAGCGCCTGGTATTGAGGTCCTGGATGGCAGAAGCTTGGCCCCAGTGATGTACTGGTCCGTACGCACTACCCTCTAGTGCTTTGCAGTCAGAGGCCGAGCAGTTGAAATACCATGCTCTCGAGAGTGCAGTTGTAGAACTTTTTGAGGATCTAAGGACCCATGCCAGATCTTTCCTGTCTCCTGAAGGGGAATAGGCTTTGTCGTGCCCTCTTCACGACTGTCTTGGTGTGTTTGGACCATGATAGTTTGTTGGTGATGTGGACACCAAGGAACTTGAAGCTCTCAACCGGCTCCACTACAGCCCCGTTCTTTCCTGTAGTCCACAATCATCTCCTTTGTCTTGGTTACGTTGAGGAAGTGGTTGTTGTTCTGGCACCACATGGCCCAGTTCTGACCTCCTCCCTATAGGCTGTCTCATCTTTCTCGTGATCAGGCCTACCACTCTTGTCATCTGCAAAACTTAATGATGGTGTTGGAGTCGTGCCTGGCCATGCGGTCATGAGCGAACATGGAGTACATGCCCTAAGGGGCTCCCGTGTTGAGGATCAGCGTCGCGGATGTGTTACCTACCCTCACCACCTGGGGGCGGCCCGTCAGGAAGTCCAGGATCCAGTTACAGAGGGAGGTGCTTTGTCACAGGGTCCTTAGCTTAGTGATGAGCTTTGAGGGCACTATGGCATTGAACGCTGGGCTGTTGTCATTGAATAGCATTCTCACAAGTGTTCCTTTTGTCCAGGTGGGAAAGGGCAGTGTGGAGTGCAATAGAGAGAGCATTGTCTGTGGATCTGTTGGGGCGATATGCAAATTAGAGTGGGTCTTGGGTTTCTGGGATAATGGTGTTGATGTGAGCCATGACCCAGCCTTTCAAAGCACTTCATGGCTACAGATGTGAGTGCTACAGGTCGGTAGTCATTTAGGCAGGTTACTTTTGTGTTCTTGGGCACAGGGACAATGGTGGTCTGCTTGAAACATGTTGGTATTACAGATTCTGTCAGAGACGGGTTGAAAATGTCAGTGAAGACACTTGCCAGTTGGCCAGAGCATGCTTTGAGTACACATCCTGGTAATCCATCTGGCCTTGTGAATGTTGAACTGTTTAAAGGTCTTACATCGGCTACGGAGAGTGTTATCACCCAGTCGTACAGTACAGCTGATTCTCTCATGCATGTTTGTGTTGCTTGCCTCAAAGCGAGCATAGAAGTAATTTAGTTTGTCTGGTAGTCTAGTGTCACTGGGCAGCTCGCGGCTGTGCTTCCCTTTGTAGTCTAATAATTTGCAAGGAATGCCACATCTGACGAGCGTTGGAGCCGGTGTACTGCGATTCAATCTTAGTCCTGTATTGCCTGTTTGTTGGATAATGTTGCTTCCGAGTTAGTCCCGCTCCTTGAAAGCGGCAGCTCTACCCTTTAGCTCCATGTGGTTGTTGCCTATAATCTATGGCTTCTTGTTGGTGTATGTATTTACTGGTTAGGTTTCCATCCAATTTGGCGTCAGATTTTTATGCAGATTTGAGTATTCGCATTAAGAAAATATGCAAATCTACCTTAGTGTTAAATGGCAAATGTGCCTATTTTGGTCATGGCACATGCACTCTTACTCACAGCACAGAATGCTGTGTGGGTAGACTTGTCTTCCCAAACTCGGTCCCTGGGATTCCCCTGGGTGCACATTTTTGTTTTTGCCCAAACACTACACAAAATAACCAACACGTCAAGCTTTGATTATTTTAATCAGCTGTGTAGTGCTAGGTCAAATCCAAAACGTGCACCCAGGTGGGGCCCCAGGACCCAGTTTGAGAAAGCCCTGGTCTACATGAGATTATTATGGATAAGAGCAAGAATATTTTTTGGTCAAATGGCAGCCAAGCATTGATCCTTTTATTTATTTTTTTAAGAGCATCATGCTCACCACCCTGTGAAGTTCTTAATTTATTTAATCTGTATCTTAACAAAATGCCTGGTTTTTCTAGTCGTAGTGCGAGGAAGGTCAGTGCTATTCGGAATCCTTGGGACATCCTGACTCTAAACCCTAACCTTCTTCTCCACCCTAACCTTATCCCTTACCTTAAAGGGGTAGTTCAGGATTTTGGTAATGAGGCGCTTTTTCTACTTCCCCAGAGTCAGGTGAACTCGTGGATACCATTTTTGTATTTATGCTAACTAGGTCAATTGCTAATTAATGTTAGCGCAATGACTGGAGGTCTATGGTATCTGCGTGCTAGCAGATAGCGCAATGACTGGTAGTCTAGGTTAATAACGCTAGTTATCATTGGTTCATGAAACTACCTCTCACTTCCTTCATACTGAACACCAAGACATAAAAATTGTATCCAAGAGTTCATCTGACTTTGGGGAAGTAGATAAAGGGCCTCAATGCCCAAATCCGGAAGTATCCCTTTTAAAAAAAATTTTTTTTTAATTTCAACTTCAATGGGATAGGGACGTCCCAAGGATCCCAGATAACAGGGACAGTGGGAGGACCACACACACCATATCATCGTGTGACTCCAAGTTTACTTCTATATGAAGGTTATTATCTATATTTGCCCATAAAGGCATTTACACTGGAATTTCTCGCATAATTAATTTTACTTCACAAAAAGATCCCACCACGTCGAACTAACAAATTATGTCTGCGTTTATAAAATTGTACCGAAACTACTTTTTATTTATACAGTATAACTTTACTTTACTGCCTGGTGATGTCACCAGGTAAGTGTCACCCATCCCACAGAAAATGTTTTTGTTTTTTTGTGTTTTTTTTCCCCAAAACCGCTTTTACAACTAAAAGGGTAGTAACATTTTCACAGTATTATTCCAAACTGTAAGTGTGTGTGTGTGTGTGTGTGTGTGTAGATAAAGCACAGGAACATCATGTTTGACAGAACTGGGCCTTTAAACAGTTTAAAAGCAAGGCGTTGTACATTGTGGTGATAAAATGTTTCTTCAGGTCATGAACATGTATGGTGACCTTGTGATGGACTCGGTGCCCGAGAAGGTAGGAAAACATTTACAACATACTTCCACAAAATCCATGATGTTTTTCCCCTCCACAGAAAAACCATATACAGTGCCTCAAGTAAGTATTCATACCCCCTGACTTATTCCATTTTTTTTTTTTTTACCCATCTACACACAATACTGCATAATGATAGTGAAAACATGTTTTTTGATAGTTCTATACTGCATTTTCAAGATATTGCCACATTTGCATGTACATGTACTGACCGATTATGATTTTTCAACCCTGTTTAATCGGACGATTACATGTTTTTTTTTTTTTTTAATCAAATGTATTTGTAATAATGACAATCACAACAATACTGAATGAACACCTATTTTAACTTAATATAATACATCAATAAAATCAATTTAGCCTCAAATAAATAATGAAACCTGTTCAATTTGGTTTAAATAATGCAAAAACAAAGTGTTGGAGAAAGTAAAAGTGCAATATGTGCCATGTAAAAAAGCTAACGTTTGAGTTCCTTGCTCAGAACATGAGAACATATGAAAGCTGCTGGTTCCTTTTAACAGGAGTCTTCAATATTCCCAGGTAAGAAGTTTTAGGTTGTAGGAATTATAGGACTATTTCTCTCTATACCATTTGTATTTCATATACCTTTTTGACTATTGGATGTTCTTATAGCCACTATAGTATTGCCAGTGTAACAGTATAGCTTCCGTCCGTCTCCTCGCCCCTACCTGGGCTCGAACCAGGAACACATAGACAACAGCCACCCTTAAAGCAGCGTTACCCATGCAAAGCAAGGGGAACAACCACTCCAACTCTCAGAGCGAGTGATGTTTGAAACGCTATTAGCGCGCACCATGCTAACTAGCTAGCCATTTCACATCGGTTACACCAGCCTAATCTCGGGAGTTGATAGGCTTGAAGTCATAAACGGCTCAATGCTTGAAGCACAGCGAAGAGCAGCTGGAAAAACGCACAAGTGCTTTTTGAATGAATGCGTACGAGCCTGCTGGTGCCTACCACCGCTCAGTCGGACTGCTCTATCAAATCATAGACTTAATTATAACATAATAACACACAGAAATACGAGCCTTGGGTCATTAATATGGTTGAATCTATCATCTCGAAAACAAGATGTTTATTATTTCAGTGAAATACGGAACGGTTCCGTATTTCACTAAGGGGTGGCATCCCTAAGTCTAAATATTCCTGTTACATTGCACAACCTTCAATGTTATGTCATAAATACGTAAAATTCTGGCAAATTAGACGGCACAAACTGTTGCATATACACTGACTCTTATTGCAATGAACGCAAGAGAAGTGACACAATTTCACCTGGTTAATATTGCCTGCTAACCTGGATTTCTTTTAGCTAAATATGCAGGTTTAAAAATATATACTTCAGTGTATTGATTTTAAGAAAGGCATTGATGTTTATGGTTAGGTACACATTGGAGCAACGATACGCACCGCATCGATTATTTGCAATGCAGGACACGCTAGATAAACTAGTAATATCATCAACCATGTGTAGTTAACTAGTGTTTATTGCTTGTTTTTTAAAAGATAAGTTTAATGCTAGCTAGCAACTTACCGTGGCTTCTTACTGCAGTCTCCTCGTGGAGTGCAATGTAATCAGGTGGCTAGAGCGTTGGACTAGTTAACTGTACAGTTGCAAGATTGAATCCCCGAGCTGACAAGGTAAAAATCTGTCATTCTGCCCCTGAACAAGGCAGTTAACCTACCGTTAGGCCGTCATTGAAAATAGAATGTGTTCTTAACTGACTTGCCTAGTTAAATAAAGGATAAATAAAGGTGTTTAAAAAAATCGGCCTAATCGTTGTATAGAAATACCTAAATAATCGGCCATTCCGATTAATCGGTTGACCTCTAGGATTAACTTAGTAGAAGCACGCGTTTACAACTGAGTCGTGCAAAGCTGACAGACATCCAACACATCTGGATTTGGGGATTTTTCTCCCATTCTTCCTTGCAGATTTTCTCAAGCTTTAAGTTAGATGGGGAGCGGCGTTGAATGACAATCTTCAAGTCTCCACAGATTTTCAACAGAGATTCAAGTCTGGGCCATTCAAGGACTTTCACATTCTTGTTCTGAAGCCATTCTAGCGTTGCTTTGGGTCAATGTCCTGTTGGAGTGTCAATCTTCCCCCCAGTCTGTCATTTGCACTCTGAAGCAGGTTCTCATCAAGGATTTGCCTGTATTTGACTCCATTCATTGTTCCCTCTATCCTTACCAGTCTCACAGTCCCTGCAGCTCAAAAGCTACCCCATTGCATGATGCTGCCACCAATGTTCCCTCAATTTTAATCCAGCACTGAGCAAATTTCAGGTCTGCTGAGTGTAAACTTCTGTGCAACTTCCAGCGTGTGTTTACTGTGAACACAGGCTTTATCCGCTTTAAGTTACAGTTTCAGACAATAGTCAAGTAGACTACAATGGCTATTTGATCATAATGTAGGCCTACCAGAGTGGCCTACCATCAAAAACAAGGGAGAAAATGCATCCCATAAAATTTTAACATGGAAATGGCTGGTCTATTATAAACACATTGGCTGCTACTGTAGGCTAGTGTTCAATGTAGACCTACATTCCATGAGACTTTTGAAAAAGTCATGCAGTGCTTGACATTAACCTGCTCATCCACTTGTCCTTCAGACAAGGTGACTGAAAATGGTGGTTGATGCAAGAAACCACTTTACAAAATAAAATCCATTATTATTCCCATACTGTTATTACAGGGAATCAGGCAAATTATGCTACCCTCTGCCTATTGGCTACTTCGCTTATTCAAGCCCATCTCAAAATACAACACTGCCCCTTTAAGATAAAAAAAAAAAAGCTCTTCACCTGACTAGCTTTTCAAAGATGTCTAGAAATGTTGCTGGCTACAAATGGTCTGACTGCTAATAACTCACTAACTAGCCAAGGATATGAACTGTGCACACATGGCTAAATGCAGCTTTCGCTTTGATCTCAGAACAAGCTACTCACCACCGCTCATGCTGTAAACACAGTCCAGTTCAAATAAATGGCACAGATCTATATATGGCAATGGTCTATTTGCATATAGGGATACCGCAGCTCTGAACGGTTATTCCGCACCAGTCTGTGTAAAGTAGGTGCTTAGTTGTGCTGAGTCAATGCAATGGAATCCTACTTCGATGCATTCTGCCTATAACAAAATGTATTTCATACTAAGTCTATTTCTTCTTGTGTGGCAGCTTAGAGGGAACATTGGTCACCACCATGCTTCATGGGAGGGATGGTGTAGATGGGTGATGAGTTGTGACTGGTTTTGCTCTGCATTCAGGCCAAATAGTTCCACTTTTTTGTCTCTTCAGACCAGACTCTTTTGTCTTTCACGTGCCTTTATGCAAACTCCAGGTTTGCTGTCATGTGGCTTTTTCTTAGGAGTGGCTTCAGTCTTGCCATTCTCCCATAAATGCCAGATTGGTGAAGTGCTGTAGAGATGGTTTTCCTACTGGAAGGTTCTACCATCTGAGCCAAGGAGCTCTAAAACTGTAGATCTAAAATCAGTGGTAATTTAGTTCTTGGTCACCAAGGTCATTCTTGCACTTTTGGTCGGATGGCCATCTTTAGTCTGGCTAGATCCATATATTTTTTTTAAACTTTCCCAGTGATGGAGACCACTGCTCTTGGAAACTTACAACACTCTAGAAATTGTTTTATACCCTTCCCCAATTGTATCCCGAAGATCTATGAACAGTTTGTTGGACTTCATGGTATAGTTTCTGCTCTGACTTGCACTGTCAACTGTGGGATCTTACATAGACGGGTGTGTTTCTTTCTAAATAATGTCCAAACAATTTGAATTGGCCACAGGTAGACTCTCAAGTTGTAGTGACATTGCGAGGATGATCAAAGGGAATTGTATGCCCCTGAGCTCAATTTGTAGTGTCATAGCAAAGGGGTGTGAATACTTACTATACCAGTCAAAAGTTTGGTCACACCTACTCGTTCCAAGATTGTTCTTTATTTTTACAATTTTCTACGTTGTAGTAAAGACATCACAACCCAAAAAAGTGTTAAACATATTTTTTTAAATTCAGGTTCTTCAAAGTAGCCACCCTTTGCCTTGATGACAGTTTTTCACGCTTGCACTCTCTCAACCAGCTTCATGAGGTAGTCACCTGGAATGTATTTCAATTAACAGGTGTGCCTTGTGGAATTTCTTTCCTTCTTAATGCAGTTGAGCTCATCAGTTGTGTTGTGGCAAAGTAGGGGTGGTATACAGAAGAGAGACATCTTTGGTAAAAGACCAAGTCCATATTATGGCAAGAACAACTCAAATAAGCAAAGAGAAACGACAGTCCATTACTTTAAGACATGATGGTCGGTCAATCCAGACATTTAAGAACTTTGAAAGTTTCTTCAAGTGCAGTCGCAAAAACCATCAAATACTATGATGAAACTGGCTCTCATGAGGACCGCCACAGGAAAGGAAGACCCAGAGTTACCTGTGCTGCAGAGGATGAGTTCATAAGAATTAACTGCACCTCGGATTGCAGCCCAAATAAATGCTTCACGGATTTCAAGTAACACACATCTCAACATCAACTGTTCAGAGGAGACTGTGAATCAGTCCTTCATGGTTGAATTGTTGCAAAGAAACCACTACTAAAGGACACCAATAAGAAGAGACTTGCTTGGGCCTAGAAACACAAGCAGTTGACATTAGACCGGTGAAAATCTGTCCTTTTGGTTTGAGTCCAAATTTGAGATTTTTGGTTCCAATTGAGATGATTTGGGATGAGTTGGACAGCAGAGCAAAGGAAAGGCAGCCACCAAGTGCTCAGCATATGTGGGAAGTCCTTCAAGACTGTTGAAAAAGCATTCCAGGTGAAGCTGGTTGAGAGAATGCCAAGAGTGTGCAAAGCTGTCAAGGCAAAGGGTGGCTACTTTGAAGGATCTCAATTATAAAATATATTTTGATTTAACACTTTGGTTACTACATGATTCCATGTGTTATTTCCTAGTTTTGAGGGCTTCACTATTCTACAATGTAGAAAATGGTAACAATAAAGAAATCCTTGAATGAGTAGGTGTGTTCAAACTTTTGACTTGTACTGTATGTAAATGAGCTCTATTTAATTCTCAATACATTTGTGAAATTTTCAAAAACACTTTCACTTTGTCATTATGGAGTATTGTGTTAGATGGGTGAGAAAATAAATCCAAAATGTTGATTTTAAGTCAAGGGGTATTAATACTTTCTGAAGGCACTATATTCAGTGAATGAGAATACCTGTACCATCCGTCTTGCTCCCTCTCTCAGGTTCACTTCTTCAACAGTTTCTTTTACGACAAGTTGAGGACGAAAGGCTACGATGGAGTCAAACGATGGACAAAGAACGTAAGAAACCCTATTCACCCCATAAGTGTTTTCTTTTCCCCCTTACGCTGGCTTTTCATGATCCTTTGTCAATCCATTTTCCATTAACCTCACTGAACAAAAATTATAAATGCAACATTTTAAAGTGTTGGTCCCATGTTTCATGAGCTGAAATAAAAGATCCCATATGTTCAAAACACACAAAGCTTATTTCTCTTATTTTGTGCACAAATGTGTTTACATCCCTGTTAGTGTTTCTCCTTTGCCAAGATAATCAACCACCTGACAGGTGTGGCATATTAAGAAGCTGATTAAACCGCATGATCATTACACAGGTGCACCTTGTGTTGGGGACATTAAGGCCACTCCTAAAATGTGTACTTCTGTCACAATGCGACAGATGTCTCCAAGTTTTGAGGGAGCGTGCAATTGGCATGCTGACTGTTGGAATGTCCACCAGAGCTGTTAACATTAAGTTCTCTACCATAAGCCGCCTCCAATGTCGTTTTGGTGAATTTGGCAGTACGTCCAACCGGCCTCACAACTGAAGATCATGTGTATGTGTGGGTGAGCAGTTTGCAGATGTCAACATAATGAACAGAGTGCCCCATAGTGGGGTTATGGTATGGGCGGGCATAAGCTACGGGGAACACAGTTTACATTTTATCGAAGGCAATTTGAATGCATAGATATAGATGTACTGTGAGGAGACCCTGAGGCCCATTGTTGTGCCATTCATCCGCAGCCATCATGTTTCAGCATGATAATGCACAACCCCATGTCGCAAGGATCTGTACACAAGTCCTGGAAGCTGAAAATGTCCCAGTTCTTCCATGGCCTGCATACTCACCAGGCATGGCACCCATTAAGCATGTGTGGGATGCCCTGGATTGACGTGTACGACTGCGTGTTCCAGTTCCTGCCAATATCTGCCAAGACCACAATCAACAGCCTGATCAACTCTAAGCGAAGGAGATGATACGCTGCATGAGGGAAATGGTGGTCACTGGTTTTCTGATCCACACCCCTAAATTACCTTTTTAAGTATCTGTGACCAACTGATGCATATCTGTATTCCCAGTCATGTGAAATCCATAGATTAGTGCCGAATGAATTGATTTCAATTGACTGATTTCCTTATGAACTGTAACTTGCATACATTTCAAAGATTTTAGTTTCTTGCGTTTTATATATTTTTTCAGTGTACTTACGTGGCAGGTTTACCCAGGCGAAGCCATTGCATTCAGCTTTTGACGTTATTTTAGCTAACTCTAATGGTGCCTTTAGATGGTTACAAGCTAGACAACGAAACGGATTTCATTGTTTTCTATTAGAGCATGACGGTAAATGCCGTCAGCTGCCATGGTAGACGGGACTTGTCGTCAGAGTTAAAATAGTTCTACTTTTGCCGTCTGCTGTAGCGTTGTTTCCTACAGCACATTGGTTGTACTAGTGTGTAGTCATCTTTACAAATGTATTTCGTTAAAGTGCCGAACAGAAACCCAAGTCTTACCCCCCCCCCCCCCCCCCCCCCCCCTTCCCCAAGAGCAAACCAGAACAGACAACACTTTCACTTCAACCCTTTCTCTCTTTCCCCTCTCGGATGAAAATAGCACATGCTACGTGTTGTTATTCATCATAATGCTCTCTCTATCAGGTGGACATATTCCAGAAGGACCTGCTGTTGATCCCCATCCACCTGGAGGTCCACTGGTCCCTGGTCAGTGTGGACATCCCCCGTAGGGCCATCACCTACTTCGATTCCCAACGCACACTTAACCGACGCTGCCCAAAGGTGAGTGCCTGACTGCCACTCGTGACTGTCAGATTAGAACAAGTCCTAAAAATCACCTATATTGATTTAGTCTGTGTTTTGAAGTGGGACTGAAATAGTTGACAGTACTCATTTTGGACATTAGGTATTTTATATTTAGGAGCCAGTATTAAAGCAGTTAAATGTGAAGTTGAGGACAGCATCAGCCCACTTCAAGAACTGGTCTCTATAAATGATCTGCTCTTTTCCACCACCTCAGCATATTGCAAAGTACCTGCAGGCGGAGGCTGTCAAGAAAGACCAGAGAGATTTCCTCACAGGGTGGAAAGGCTATTTCAAAATGGTATGTCAAGATTTCTCAGGAATTAACAACCAGATGATTGTTTGACTGTGTCGGAGTATATGTTGTTTTACCAAAACATTTTGATGTGTGTTTCAGAATGTTGGTCGCCAGAACAATGACAGTGACTGCGGAGCGTTCGTTCTTCAGGTGGGTCCTAATTATAATCCTAGATGTTCATACTTGGATCTTGAGCCATGGTTCATAGCTGTCCATGTACGTCACACTCTTGTGCTGAATTCCAAATCAAGCCCAAAGACCTAGACACTCCTTTAAATCAGGATTGTATTAGGATCGCCATTAACTTTTGCAAATGCAGCAGCCACTCTTCCTGGGGTCCACATGAAACATGACATAATACAGAACACTAATAGACAAGAACAGCTTAAGGACAGAACTACATTTTTAAAAATAAGAATATAGAAATAACAAAGATTTTAATAGGTTTGATATAACCGCTTAACCTTGCCCTCTGATGGCTAGCTGGAACCATTTGGTGCCAGAAGGCCTGGACACTGCTTTGGGGCTCTTTGTTCACGACACTAGGGCAGGGTTCCTCCAACTCTGTCCTCAGGACACCCCTGGGTGTACTTTTTTTTTTTTTCTTCAACTCTACAAGCTTTGATTATTTGAATCAGCTGTGTAGTTCTAGGGCCAAAACCTGCACCCAGGCTGGGCCTGGGACAGAGTGCTGTGTTTCCCAAACTCTGTCTAACCTCTCTCTGTGTTCCTTCCAGTACTGCAAGACTCTGGCCCTGGGGCAGCCGTTCAGCTTCGGCCAGCAGGATATGCCCAAACTGAGAAGACTCATGTACAAAGAACTGTGTCACTGCAAGCTCTCGCTGTGACGCCACGCCCTCTGAGGATTCTTAGTGAAGAAGCGGCAGATTCTAACGAGGAAGTGAGGGATGGTTCTAACAAGCTATGGTTAAGCTAGTGACTGAAAGAAAGGAAAAAAGTGTTACATTTCAAAGGAACATTTTTCTCTTCACAACGACATCCAGAGACTTTACTACTTACTTTAAGTCAGGAGGGCATTTTATATTTTCTCCCCATGGGTTTTCTGCCCTCTTTCTGTTTTTCTCCCTTGACCCCCCCCCCCCCCCCCCCCCTAGTTTTTAATTTCCATGTCCATGGTTGTTTCCTTGTGGTTGACAGAGGCCAAGTCTAAGAGTGTGTCCTAAATGGCTCAATGTTCCCTATGTAGTGTACTACTTTTGACCCTAGCCTTATGGGCCTTGATCAGATGCAGTACAAGGTATAGGTAATAGGGTTCATTTTGGGATGTAAACCATGTCTGCTAATCTGACAGTGCAACTGTATTTTAAATTTTTTTTAAGCCATTTTATTTGGACTTGGGAGACTCTCTCTCTTTCTCTCAACAGATTTATCACCTTATCGACGCAGGAGCCCCCCAAACAGACAAGATTGGAGTGGAAACAAGTGGTTATTCTAGCTTCTTTACTTAAGTTCTTGTTTTTTGTTCCTCCCTCTCGTCAGTAAAAAAATAAATAAACATGTTGCTAATGCTTATTGTTCATGGTGTTTTGAGGGCAGTGATGATTTATGTTTCTTATTTTGATTCAAATAAAAACTATCTGACTAGTTCATGTTGACGTCATATGGGTTGGACCATGTCGGCTACAAACAACTTTGGATCCCAAATGGCAGCCTATGCCCCTTTTTTAATAGTGCATCACTTTTGACCAGGGAAGCACATGTTCTTCACAGTGGTATTACATCATATTTCCCTCTTTCTTTTAGTAACTGAAAGCACATTGTTGATCGGTATCATGTGTTAAGTTTTTTTGTGTGTGTGTGTTTTGAGCAGAAGTCAGATGGAACATAAGTCAATTATCTTTTAAAAAGCATTTATTGAATTTATTAGACAATAAAAAATAAAAAATTAATGCATAAATAAAGGTGCTCCAGCCGGTGACGCCTCCACTTAGAATTTAAGAAAATCATCAAGGATAACACAAGTGGTAATTCAACAAGATTTAGGCGGCAATAGTGGCAACCGACAATGATAGACAAAGTTGATAAGAATAAACAAACGCAGGGAAGAGATGAATGGAAGTTGAATATTTCTGTCATGTGTTAAGCGAATGCATTTAAATTGAGGAATAGGATGGTTTTTCATGAAGATGCTAAATTTGGCAATGGAGTAAGGGTAACGATACCTTAACTCAAGTGAAAGTCACCCAGTAAAATACTACTTAAGTACATTTAAAAACAAATACTGAGTTACATTCCAACATCACACGTGCAGGACAGGTACAGGATGACAACTGCCCGAGTTACACCAGGAACGCACAATCCCTCCATCAGTGCTCAGACTGTTCTCAATAGGCTGAGAGGCTGGAGTGAGGGCTTGTAGGCCTGTTGTAAGGCATGTCCTCACCAGACATCACTGGCAACAATGTCGCCTATGGGCACAAACCCACCGTCGCTGGACCAGACAGGACTGGCAAAAAGTGCTCTTCACTGACAGGTTGCGGTTTTATATCACCAGGGGTCTTGGTCGGATTCTCGTTTATCGTTCAAAGGAATGAGCGTTACACCGAGGCCTCAGGATCGATTTGGAGTTGGAAGGTCCATCATGGTCTGGGGCGGTGTGTCACAGCATCATCGGACTGAGCTTGTCATTGCAGGCAATCTCAATGCTGTGTGTTACAGGGAAGAAATCCTCCTCCCTCATGTGGTACCCTTCCTGCAGGCTCATCCTGACATGACCCTCCAGCATGATAATGCCACCAGCCATACTGCTCGTTCTGTGCGTGATTTCCTGCAAGACAGGAATGTCAGTGTTCAGCCATGGCCAGCGAAGAGCCCGGATCTCAATCCCATTGAGCACGTCTGGGACCTGTTGGATCGGAGGGTGAGGGCTAGGGCCATTCCCCACAGAAATGTCTGGGAACAGGTGCCTTGGGGTAAGAGTGGGGTAACCTCTCACATCAAGAACTGGCAAATCTGGTGCAGTCCATGAGGAGGAGATGCACTGCAGTACTTAATGCAGCTAGTGGCCACACCAGATACTGACTGTTACTTTTGATTTTTACCCCCCTTTTTAGGGACACATTATTCAATTTCACATGTCTGTGGAACTTGTTCAGTTTATGTCTCAGTTGTTGTTACACCACTGTATTCCAAAATGTTGCTGTAACAATGTCGGATGCCAAGCAGTTTCCGTACTAGGCGGTAATACAATCAGCCAGGATGCTCTCTGGTGCAGCTGTAGAACTTTGAGGATCTAAAGACCCATGCCAAATCTTTTCAGTCTCCTGAGGGGGAACAGGCTTTGTCGTGCCCTCTTCACGACTGTCTTGGTGTGTTTGGACCATGATAGTTTGTTGGTGATGTGGCTCTCAACCTGCTCCACTACAGCCCCGTCGATGAGAATGGGACCGTGCTCGGTCCTACTTTTCCTGTAGTCCACAATCATCTCCTTTGTCTTGATCACGTTGAGGGAGAGGTTGTCTTGTCACCACAAGGCCAGGTCTCTGACCTCCTCCCTATAGGCTGTCTCATCATTGTCGGTGATCAGGCCTACCACTGTTGTGTCATCGGCAAACTGAATGATGGTGTTGAAGTTGTGCTTGGCCATGTAGTCATGATTAACAGTGTTGAGGATCAGCGTGGCAGATGTGTTGTCACCTACCCTTACCACCTGGGGGCGGCCCGTCAGGAAGTCAAGGATCCAGTTGCAGAGGGAGGTGTTTAGTCCCAGGGTCCTTAGCTTACATTAAAAAATAAAATAATAGTTTTAAATATATATGAAAGACAACAAAAATACTATTTACACACTTTCATATTATATGCGCTGTGATACAGTATGTTTTTTTAAATGTTTTTTTAACGCTAAACTTTTTTTTGCCTGAGTAACCTCTAGTGACAGAGCATTCCACAATGATATGGCTCTATACATAACTGAGTAACCTCTAGTGACAGAGCATTCCACAATGATATGGCTCTATACATAACTGAGTAACCTCTAGTGACAGAGCATTCCACAATGATATGGCTCTATACATAACTGAGTAACCTCTAGTGACAGAGCATTCCACAATGATATGGCTCTATACATAACTGAGTAACCTCTAGTGACAGAGCATTCCACAATGACATGGCTCTATACATAACTGAGTAACCTCTAGTGACAGAGCATTCCACAATGATATGGCTCTATACATAACTGAGTAACCTCTAGTGACAGAGCATTCCACAATGATATGGCTCTATACATAACTGAGTAACCTCTAGTGACAGAGCATTCCACAATGATATGGCTCTATACATAACTGAGTAACCTCTAGTGACAGAGCATTCCACAATGATATGGCTCTATACATAACTGAGTAACCTCTAGTGACAGAGCATTCCACAATGATATGGCTCTATACATAACTGAGTAACCTCTAGTGACAGAGCATTCCACAATGATATGGCTCTATACATAACTGAGTAACCTCTAGTGACAGAGCATTCCACAATGATATGGCTCTATACATAACTGAGTAACCTCTAGTGACAGAGCATTCCACAATGATATGGCTCTATACATAACTGAGTAACCTCTAGTGACAGAGCATTCCACAATGATATGGCTCTATTATACATAACTGAGTAACCTCTAGTGACAGAGCATTCCACAATGATATGGCTCTATACATAACTGAGTAACCTCTAGTGACAGAGCATTCCACAATGATATGGCTCTATACATAACTGAGTAACCTCTAGTGACAGAGCATTCCACAATGATATGGCTCTATACATAACTGAGTAACCTCTAGTGACAGAGCATTCCACAATGATATGGCTCTATACATAACTGAGTAACCTCTAGTGACAGAGCATTCCACCATGACATGG
Organism: Oncorhynchus kisutch; assembly: GCF_002021735.2. NCBI lineage: Eukaryota > Metazoa > Chordata > Actinopteri > Salmoniformes > Salmonidae > Oncorhynchus > Oncorhynchus kisutch. Next base: position 13,933,959 of record NC_034189.2, on the reverse strand, counting down.
CTCTATACATAACTGAGTAACCTCTAGTGACAGAGCATTCCACAATGATATGGCTCTATACATAACTGAGTAACCTCTAGTGACAGAGCATTCCACAATGATATGGCTCTATACATAACTGAGTAACCTCTAGTGACAGAGCATTCCACAATGACATGGCTCTATACATAACTGAGTAACCTCTAGTGACAGAGCATTCCACAATGATATGGCTCTATACATAACTGAGTAACCTCTAGTGACAGAGCATTCCACAATGACATGGCTCTATACATAACTGAGTAACCTCTAGTGACAGAGCATTCCACAATGATATGGCTCTATACATAACTGAGTAACCTCTAGTGACAGAGCATTCCACAATGATATGGCTCTATACATAACTGAGTAACCTCTAGTGACAGAGCATTCCACCATGACATGGCTCTATACATAACTGAGTAACCTCTGGTGACAGAGCATTCCACAATGATATGGCTCTATACATAACTGAGTAACCTCTAGTGACAGAGCATTCCACCATGACATGGCTCTATACATAACTGAGTAACCTCTAGTGACAGAGCATTCCACCATGACATGGCTCTATACATAACTGAGTAACCTCTGGTGACAGAGCATTCCACAATGACATGGCTCTATACATAACTGAGTAACCTCTGGTGACAGAGCATTCCACAATGACATGGCTCTATACATAACTGAGCAAGCTCTGGTGACAGAGCATTCCACGATGACATGGCTCTATACATAACTGAGTAACCTCTAGTGACAGAGCATTCCACCATGACATGGCTCTATACATTACTGAGTAACCTCTGGTGACAGAGCATTCCACCATGACATGGCTCTATACATACCTGAGCAACCTCTAGTGACAGAGCATTCCACGATGACATGGCTCTATACATAACTGAGTAACCTCTAGTGACAGAGCATTCCACCATGACATGGCTCTATACATAACTGAGCGACTCATTAATTCTGTTTTTGGTTTGGGTACCGTGAAGAAACCCATAGTGGCGTGTCTGGGGTATGTACAGTATGTCTTTTTGTAGTTTATGCTAATAGATTATACAAGTGGTTAGGCATTTTCAACACCCAAATGTTTCTTAAAAAGTTTAGAAGAGAAGTAGTCAATTTCTCCTCAACTGTGAAAGACTATCATGCATGTTGATGTTAGTTCTGTGTGTGCAGTTCAGGCGTGCTGCTTTGTTAGGTCTTCCTTTGCAAAAATTGACTATATTACCGGACAGTCATGAAGATGGGACAATATCTATTCAATTCAATTCATTTTAAGGACTTTATTGGCATGGGAAACATATGTTAACATTGCCAAAGCAAGTGAAGTAGATAATAAACAAAAGTGAAATAAACAATAGAAATTAACGGTTAACACTTCCAAAAGAATAAAGACATTTCAAATGTCATATTATGTATATACACAGTGTTGTAACGATGTGCAAACAGTGAAAGTACAAAAGGGAAAATAAAAATAAAATCTGGGTTGTATTTACAATGATGTTTGTTCTTCACTGGTTGCCCTTTTCTTGTGGCAACAGGTCACAAATCTTGCTGCTGTGATGGCACGCCGTGGAATTTCACCCAGTAGATATGGGAGTTTTACAAAATTGGGTTTGTTTTTCGAATTCTTTGTGGATCTGTGTAATCTGAGGGAAATATGTGTCTCTAATATGGTCATACATTTGGCAGGAGGTTATGAAGTGCAGCTCAGTTTCTACCTCATGTTGTGGGCAGTGAGCACATAGCCTGTCTTCTCGAGAGCCAGGTCTGCCTAAGGCGGCCTTTCTCAACAGCAAGGCTATGCTCACAGAGTCTGTACATAGTCACAATATCACAGGCTGAACAACTAGTCAGATGATCTTTGTGTGAAAAACGTGTAACGTGTTTTTATAACAGACCTATCTCTCCCCATCTTCAACGGAATTTTGTCAATATGACTTGACCGTGATGATAACTGAACATCCAATGTCAAAAGTGTGCTATTTGAACCCAGGGCTAGAGTGGAGCTTAGGTTGCCCATCACATCTCTCAGTTGTTGTTTTATAGTGAACATTACCAAAGCAAACGACATTAGTCATCATTAGATTCGTTTTGTCTCCATGACTAAAAACAGAGGGTAGTCTAGGTAAGTGATGATGCTTAAATTAATCATGTTATCCCACATAAACTGAAGCAGTATACGTTGCGAAAATAGGAGACGTCTTCTAATGCCGCTTTCAAATGTTACTCGGTACTTGAAGAACATTTTTGGCTTGTTGATTCGGTGAACGCGGCACGTGTATAACTTCAACCAGTTATCAAGTCGAACATTTCCAAATGTCCTAGTTCCGACTAGCACTTGAACGCTGCATAATTATTACTTCAATTTGTGAAATTAAGATATAGTGACGTGCAGACTTGTGCAGGGCTCTGGTCATATGGTTTGTTTCACATGAACTAGCCCTGGATCGGTTTTTAGAATTCTTATTCTTGAATGAGATTTTCAAACAGGACCAAAAACGCTGTTCTAAGATCAGTGTCCGAGCGCGCTCAATGTTGCAAAGGGGATACCCAATGAAAACCGACATTAAGACTGCTTTTGCCCAATAGCTACATGCAATGGGAGGGTTATGCACTCTATCCCGCCTGCTTGTGTGCAAATCAACGCGAGTATGCTGTCAATCACTTACTTAACGACGTATAAATTAGCCAATGATATGTCATAGTGGGGGGAGTCACAATTGATTGACATGGAGCTGCTGCAATGAAATCGCTAGTTCGGTCATCACGTTGACGTATATATAAGGTTCCTACCACATTCTCATCCTTTGTGATAATGTCGGCTGAGTATGAAGATAGGTAAGGAATGAACGCATATAGTTGGCACTGTATTGCGTAATATTGTTTAAGTTGTAATTTTAAATAGAAAAATAGGAAATATCGTTAACGCATGTGAAATGAAAATGTATGCCATGTTTGAAGCAAAGTTGTTTGTTTACAGTCGCTAGCATATTACGGGCTAGCCAGTTAATGTTAATTTTGTGAACGTTAGCCCGTTTAAAGGTCCATCGACCCGGCTTTTTGAGAACTTTTTGACTTCTGTAACGTCGAAAGACAGCGTTTTATTGTTAGTGGTATAAAAGCAGGTGAATTGGGAAACATTGGGTAGGCTTGATTTGAAAACCCCTGCCATATCGTTAGCCCAACTTGCTACTTTTCAGTGCGAGATGCGACGGTGCCGGTTTCTCCGCATACACTTGAGTGACGCTTTTCAAGCCTGGTCAAGGCCTTCCCGGAATACCGCCTAAATTGTTAATATATTATTGACAAACCCTACTTTTAAAAATACCACGACCTATTTATCTTCAGGGCAACATGGTAACAAATTACAGGTCAGCTGGATGGCGAGTGCAGGGGGAAATTTCACGCACATGGTCGTCGTAGTTAACGGTACTTGCGAGACAATGGCAGGCCTTATGATCAAGATGGGAATGATATACGATTACTGCTTTTTTTCTGACCTACTTAGCACACCGGACACCACTAGTGTATTTAAAAAATGGTCGAGATGTGATATAGATTAAGCTGCCAAATAAATCGAAAAAGGGCTCTACTTTGGGCCTAGTTGGCTGGCTAGCAAGCTAATCCTAGTTTGACACGTATATGTAAACCTGGTACCCACCAGTCGTTTTCATGGCTTCATTTCAGTAGGAAAATGCGTTCCTCGGATGTTCAAAAACAGACTAAATTGTCCCCCCCCGACTTAAAAAAAACAAACTAATTTTATATATTCAGTCGTTTACGCTTGCTGTTATCCCGCTTGCTATCACCAGCATTTAGGCCGTGAAAAACGACCATCTTGAAATGGCGGCTTTGTAGACCATGGGGCAGTTTTTCCTCGGAAAATGCCGCGCCCCCCTCGAGGTGTTCTACAGAGCCAACTCCAGTGTGCTATTCTGATGTTCGGCAATAGTATTAACGCGTATGAAAAGTTTAGCTGACTTATTCTAAAGCTATTCTGGTAGATAAACTGCTTTTGGTGATGACCGTACTATTACCGGGTCTTACCTGCTTGTCTAGTGTAGCCTAACGATATTTCTCGACGTTTTTTAAAGCTACAATATGTGAGCTTTTGTAAATAGGATTTCCCTAGTGTCATTAATGTTTTGGTATTTGTTAATGACCATCTACTGTTAAATTTCAGACCTCCCAGAGACAATGGCCCAGAGGGCATGGAGCCAGATGGGATCATTGAGGTGTGTATTGCTTCTGTGACAACTTCTACATTGGATGTGAAAGACTAGCTAGATGTGCAATAGCTCCAGTTATAACTCAATAATGTGTGAAATCTGCCTAATTAAATGCAGACACTGTACATACTCAAGTGGTCAAGATACTGTGTAGAGGCATACCTTGCTAATTGGATTCCAAAAGCTCCAATGTATGAAGTTAGATATGTCGTGGAGTTAAAGGATGGCTGGTTTTGACCTAGTTTGAATGCACTGTCAACTTACACCGGATACGATTGTTTGTTAAATTACTAAAATGTCATTTTGATATCTATATTCTGCCCTCAACCTACAGAGCAACTGGAATGAGATCGTGGACAGTTTTGATGAGATGAACCTGGGCGAGAAGCTGCTCAGGGGAATCTATGCCTATGGTTTTGAGAAACCCTCCGCTATCCAGCAGAGGGCTATCCTCCCTTGTATCAAGGGTGAGTACTCAACCACACCCAATTTTCAGATGCTTAGGCATAATGGTAAAACACAATCTAAGCCTTATGGGATCATTCAAAACATTTGAATGGTGATCTTGCCATGTCAATACAGCATGGTCACTACAGTGACTGAAATCTAAATTTTTCTTAGCTCGTCAGCTTGAAAAGATAACTAACCGTCACTTTAACTGAAAGTGCTGAAGTCATTCCTTCTGCATGTTGCTTTCATGCCCCCTGTCAACTGGGCAAGGCGGTGTCCTCCAATGGCACTGACTCTTATATCTGGCAGGGGAAGAGAAACAGTCCATGTTCATCCCAGCCAGCTCTGTTCAGTGAGGAATGGGCTGGTTCATGCTATGGGCACAGATGACAAACTATTCAAATTTAGTTCATTTTGGGCTTATTAGCTTATATTTACTGCCTTATTGAAACAACTTGGAAAGCGAACTGGTGTTGGTTGGAGGAGCTTTCTGGTTTAGTTTGCGTTTTAACGAAACATTATAGTAAAAAGCATTGGTTAACACCCAAAGAGTATAGTAAACCTAACACTAAATCAGCCTGAGTGTGTATGAACTTTATATGCTGAGCTTGGCATTCTTGTCTGTCTCCAGGTTATGATGTAATTGCACAGGCTCAGTCTGGTACTGGGAAGACTGCGACCTTCGCCATCTCCATCCTGCAGCAGATTGACATGGAGCTGAAGGGCACACAGGCCCTGGTCTTGGCCCCCACCAGAGAGTTGGCTCAGCAGGTGTGTTGACAAGGGAGGAGAGGGAATGAGCTGGCCAATAAAAGGAATTAAAAACAAATGGGTAATGTTCACATCTCTAGCATGAAACCGTTGCATTTCTTGTCCTATATCCAAGAATTGCATTTGAATTAACATTTTAGTAGGTTTAGTTTCTGGCTTATCAGTGACCGCTTTTAAGACGTGCCACAAAGCTAACTTTGGTTTGGCCTGGGTTTAAGTAGCTGCCACTGAAACCAGCAGGGCTAGCCAGAGGTGTCTGTAGCTTTGAAGTGTAAACAGCTGACATTATGCTAACCCTGGGTCAACCCTGAAATGTCACAATTTTAAACTCTGGACTTTTTGTGTTTTTTGACCTTATTAACCCCCCTGTCAACTGGGCAAGGCAGTGTCCTCTAATGGCACTGAGTCTTATATCTGTCAGGGGAAGAGAATCATTCCATGTTCATCCCAGCCAGCTCTGTTCAGTGAGGAATAGGCTGGTTCATGCTATGGGTACAGATGTATATCTGATGTGCTTCAACATACAGTTGAGGTTACATGTGGAAAATAGGTGGCAGTCTTACAAACTAGTGTGTTCTTTAGTAAAGAGAACCAACCTGCTATAGTCTGAAACCATTGTGTTTCTCCCCTAATTGTAATTTAGAAGTTTACTATGTCTCTTCCCCCCCTCAATAGATCCAGAAGGTTATCTTGGCCCTGGGTGACTACATGGGAGCCTCCTGCCATGCCTGTATCGGAGGGACCAACGTCCGTAACGAGGTCACCAAGCTGCAGGCTGAGGCCCCTCACATAGTGGTGGGGACCCCGGGTCGTGTGTTTGATATGTTGAACCGCAAATACCTGGGTAGGTAGGGGTTAAACAATTGTTTAATTGACCATCAATGGCTGAATTTCTGCTTGGAATGAGGCTTTTAAAAAAGTATTTGAATACACCTTATCCAATTCAACACATGTAGTAGTTGACCAATTAAGTGTAGTGGTAAAATCAATGGTTTGTTGCACATTTTGTTTGCAGTGCATAAGACCTTCTCTTGACAGGGTAGGATTCTAGAGCTGTATAATGATGAAATCCATGCGTGTCAACTGACTCTGGAACCCCCTGAGTGTTCTAGTTCTACCACTCAGCGTTCTGTTGGCTGGTATGTTCTTGACCTCAGGGCTCTGGAACTTATGATCAGATTCCACACTGGCTGAATACAGTATTTTTCAATCACTCAGAACTTGGTTTGCACTTGGGTAAAGGCATTGAATCAGATGGTCCACTTGGCATTTACCCTCATTTTATCCCTTCTGCCATGAATTTAGCTGTGATAATACGAGTGAAGATAGAATAAGTAACTACTTGTAGATGTGTTTAATGGTGCATCACTCCACCTTGCCTCCATGCAGCCTCCAAGAACATCAAGATGTTTGTGCTGGATGAGGCTGACGAGATGTTGAGTCGTGGTTTCAAGGACCAGATCTACGAGATCTTCCAGAAGCTCCCCACTAGCACGCAGGTATGTCATTCTGACTAGTACTAACCCCAACCCATCAGCACTATTACACCCATCTGTCATGACTCTCGCTAGAATCTGATTAGAATTAACTTTATTTGACATGATCTGTTTCCTCTAGCTTGAAATATTTAACATGGTAGTCATTGCTAAAGTGCACTGTCTTAATTAAGGACATTTAGTTAGAATGCATAAGTCACTTATTATACCTTTCAGCTAACTGATCTGTAGGATAGGCTTCAATAATTATCATCTTAGAACTACCCATCCCGGATCCGGGAGAATATTCAACTACAGTAATTAGCATAGCGCACCGGTCTTAAATATTCCTATTCATGAAATACAAGTGAAATATAGTTAAACACAGCTTAGCCTTTTATTAATCACCCTGTCATCTCTGGTTTTGAAATGATGCTTTACAGCCAAAGCAAGACAAGCGTTTGTAAGTTTATCGATAGTATAGCATTATGTCCAGCTAGCAGCAGGAAGCTTGGTCGCGAAAATTAGAAAAGGAATCAAATTAACCGTTTACCTTTGCTCTTCGGATGTTTTCACTGACAAGACTCTCAGACAGCAAATGTTCCTTTTGTTCCATAAAGATTATTTTTATACCCAAAATACCTCCTTTTGTGGTTGTGTTGAAAGCCACCGGAAATGGCGGTCATGACAACGCCGAAAAATTCCAAATTATGTCCATAATATCGACAAACATGGCAAATGTTTTTTAATCAATGAAGGTTTTTTCAAATGTCTATTCGATAATATATCAATCGGGACAATTGGCTTTTCAGTAGGAGCGAGGAAATATGACTACCTGTCTTTTACGCAAGAATCACTCTGGGCCCTCAGCTGCCCACTGATGCAATGTCGTTTACTCTCCCTTCAAAATAAAAAATAAAGGCCTGAAAGGGAAGCCACAGAAAGACGGGTATCAAAATAAGAGTCACTTCCTGGTTAGATTTTTCTCAGGATTTCGCCTGCGATATCAGTTCTGTTGTACTCAGACAATATTTTTACAGTTTTGGAAACTTTAGAGTACTATCCTAAGCTGTCAATTGCTGTGTACTTTGCTTTTAGTTATGAACTTGATTCACTTTAACTGCTCTCCAGTGACTGGCCTCAGTCCCAACCCATAACTTATTGGCAGTTTCCTACTTAGTCGCCGGTTGCCCAACTTTCAGTTTACCACTGTTCAGCACACCAGTCACTCCTGTGGGTGTGGTTGGCATTGCCTCTTCGCTGAGGTTGAACAGTTGACTTCAAGGGGCTATTCATTTGTCATTTTCTCATGTGAAAGTCCATTCTCCGCCCTTGCTGCTCCGACCCAGAAACTGTGGTAGTGTCTTTGTTAGGTGAATGGAAGAGTTCTCCCCACCAAGATAAGCATGACATGATTCGGAATAGTTTTGATCTGCCGCACCCCCTTGAAACAACTTTTGTCTTGACGGTAGGAAACCAGGCGCCTGTAAAACTAAGAATTGTTTTAATCTAATGTCTCACTTGATTTGTTTGAAATACTTTTGGCCTCCACCCTCTTCACTAAGGCGCCTAGTGAATTGACTCTCCCGCTCCTCGATTACTTTTGACCTTTTTCAAAGGGAGGCGAGAAGACTCCGGCTTTAAGCAAACACAATTGACTAAAGTCAATTGACTTAAACACATCTGACAACCCTTTATCGTTCCTGTTAATTCAAATAGTTAAACATGCCCTTTGACCTCTGACACCCCTCTAGGTGGTGCTGCTGTCTGCCACCATGCCCCAGGATGTCCTGGAGGTCACCAAGAAGTTCATGCGTGAGCCAATCCGCATCCTGGTCAAGAAGGAGGAGCTTACCCTGGAGGGTATCCGACAGTTCTACATAAATGTGGAGAAAGAGGTGTGTGTTGCCGTTAGGCACAGATCTAAGATGGGGTTGCATTTTGGGGGGGGGGGGGTTCTTGATGAAACTCGTGCATGTCAACTGATCCAGAATCCCCCCTGTGCCTCTCAGTGGCCAGTTGGCATTCTGTCAGCTGCTTGTTAGAATGGCCTCCGGGCTCCCTGGGCGTGATCTGACTAAAGCTGCGGGTGGCACACCTTCATGATTTACTGTCCTGCCAAAGACTTTCCTCTTGTGAGATTTTGGCTCATAGTTAAGTTGGACTAGGGTAGAGTAGTATGAGTGAAAATATTGGGTGGTTAATCATCTGTTTTGATGCGTTCTATACTTCTATTTGGCCATTTGTACCTGAACTCGCAAGTCTAAACTAAATGATACGAAAGCTACTTCTGATCAGACCATATCCATATTGTGGAAGGTTATCCTTGTGAGTGACAACTCACATCCTTGGCTGCCTAGTCATCTTCTAACCCATTGTCAATGTCTCCCCTCTACCAGGAGTGGAAGCTTGACACCCTGTGTGATCTCTATGAGACCCTGACAATCACCCAGGCTGTGATCTTCATCAATACTAGGAGGAAGGTGGACTGGCTCACTGAGAAGATGCATGCCAGGGATTTTACTGTGTCCGCTCTGGTAAGACGAATACCTTTTTGACTAACCATTAGGGTGGATAGAGGGCACCACCATGCATCGCTGCTGTAATGTTGTGCGTGCCCTCTATTAACTTCTATGGACTGACCTGACTACTCTAGCTGTTACTATGAGCTCTCTGGCAAGAGTAAGGAACCCCCTTTGAGCTTTAGCCATAGCATGAATATAACTTGAACCTTACGCTACAGACTAAGTGCTGGAGAATTGAAACTTAAGTTTCATTTACGGTAATTTTAGTTCAAGGCACTGCGTGGTCAATTTAACATCTGCATTGGCCGTGCAGCATTCCTGCTTAAGCTTCACGGTGCTGTTGTCAAGGGAGCTTGTTTATACAGGACCTCTTGCCCCCACCTACCATCAACCGTGTCAATGTGGAACTATATGGAGTCCTCAGCCTTACAATATTTGGGAGGCGCGATATTGTTAAGTTTAGTCTCTGCGTGCCTCCGGAGGCTCCACAATTGCCTCACACCCTGTGACCAAGGCAGTCATGGTAATGTCCATAAGTGTTGTCTGATTTTTCTTAATGTAACTGTCGATGTGGGGTTGTCCCATACAATTATTGTGTGCGTCAAGTCAATGGGGTCAATTCTATTTATATGATCTGACCCCACCCCCCCTGTCAACTGGGCATGGCGGTGTCCTCTAATGGCACTGAGTCTTATATCTGGCAGGGGAAGAGAAACAGTCCATGTTCATCCCAGCCAGCTCTGTTCAGTGGGGAATAGGCTGGTTCATGCTATGGGCACAGATGAGGCAAACTTATTATTTTTACACTGTATAGCATTTTGACAACCCAGTCTAAAGGCCACACCATTGATAGTCTACAATATCCAGACTGGACCTTGGGTGTAAAGGAATCTCTCATACCGATGTCTTATGCATTCATCTGACTTGTAGCTCATGTCTGATCTCTTCTAGCACGGAGACATGGACCAGAAGGAGAGGGACTTGATCATGAGGGAGTTCCGTTCAGGCTCCAGCAGGGTTCTCATCACCACTGACCTGCTGGTAAGTCCTTTCCTGTTAATGGTGTCCCACTTAAATGGTCGCCCCCACCCACTCCCTGTTAATTTTGGCCCAGAACTCTCCTACCAGCTTGGTCTTTGGTAGTGAATCTAGTCTGCTCTCCAGTGACTGGGCTCAATGTCCCAACTCATGTAATTCTCTAATGTAATGTCTGTTTCCTTGTTGACTGACTGTGAAACATGTGCATCCTCTTACGCTTTGTCACCAGTAGAAGTACAGCGCTAATGAGTGATTATTCCCTCGGTCTCTGTCCCGCTCCAGGCCAGAGGTATTGATGTCCAGCAGGTGTCCCTGGTCATCAACTATGATCTGCCCACCAATAGGGAGAACTACATCCACAGGTGACTAAGTGCAATTCCCAGAAGGCAGCGGTAAAATGTTGAACATTATGATCCATGCAGAGCGATATTTGACACCAGGGTGGTACATGTTTGATATGCGCCAACATATATTTGGCTTTGTAGGTGGCACCGCTTGTTGCTTCATACCATTATGAACGAGCTCAAGCGACAGTGTAGTGTGGGCCCTAAAGTTCTGACACACTCAGTCATTCTGGAGAGGCCAGTGACTAGTCTGAATTACACTGCCATTTGCTAAAGTTGTCAAATATTACTTATGAAAACTTTGCCTGCATTGTCATCAGTTGTACTTTAGACTGATATCAATGTTGCGCGCTAGCCATTTGACAATTTGCTATCTAATGGTGTTCTCCACTCAAATATTATACACTTAAAACTATCTGTTTTTGAACAACTTTCTAATGTCATTGTATTTCCAAGCCATTGAAATGCACTTGATAATGATTAGCATGTTCAGTTGTGCATCTGCAACCATGGATAGTAAGCATAGGTTTCTAAAGCTGTATAATGATGAAATCCATGCGTGTCAACTGACTCTGGAACCCCCTGAGTGTTCTAGTTCTACCACTCAGCGTTCTGTTGGCTGGTATGTTCTGGACCTCAGGGCTCTGGAACTCATGATCAGATTCCACACTGGCTGAATACAGCGTATTTGATGGAAGTTGAGGTTCCTTTCCAGGTTCTCTTACAATACATTTAATGGAGTACACTGGGTAGAATTACAGAATTGGGGGAGAATGAATGGCTAAATGTGAACTCTGCCAATTGTTCCAGACAATGGGTTGAACTGATCTATTGTCCAGTAGCACCAAGCAGCTCCTCTACATGCAGCAGGCCCATTTCAACATGTTAACCAAAAGAGATGAAACTAAATATCCAACCTAAAACCTCCATTCTCTCCGGTCAGGATTGGTCGAGGAGGTCGTTTTGGCCGCAAGGGAGTTGCCATTAACATGGTGACTGAGGAGGACAAGCGCACGCTGAGGGACATCGAGACGTTCTACAACACCACTGTTGAGGAGATGCCCATGAACGTGGCTGACCTCATCTAGATTCTGGAAGATTTCCTTCTGCCCCGTCCCAAACCTTCTGTCCCCTCTCTCCAATCCCATTGGCTTCAACAACAAAAAAACTCCAATCAGTTAAAATGACGATCACTCAGATCCTGGAGCCCTCCCCCTCTTGACCTGAAATCCCATCCTATTTCACCTTTGATTCCTATTCTTGTGATTGCATACCGACTGGTATTCAAACTCATTACAAATGATTTTACTCTTACACTGGGGGTTTTGTCTTGTCTTCATAGCCCTTTACGGTATTCTGGTCAGGTAAGTATAGTATAGCTTAAGTTCTACCACACCTTTCCAAAGTCAAAAATGCATTGTCGATGGGGCTGTTCCTCTTTGGTTTTTAAACCCCTGACACCCTGAGATGGTTCTAAATGATTGGGTGCCCAAGCACTAAAGACTGAAGTTTAGAACTGATACTGGGTGATAAGTTTTAACTCCCCAGAGTTTGATAGAGGGCACACATGCATCTTTGCCGTAGTGGCTTTTGTGCATTTTAGGTATTTAGCAGGTGCTCTTATCCAGAGCGTCTTACAGGAGCAATTTCTGTTAAGTGCCTTGCTCAAGGGCATATTTTTCAGTTGTCTTGGTTTCGTCCCAGTAATCTAATGGTTGCTGGTTACACTCTTAACCACTAGGCTACCTGCCATCTGTGCCCTCTATTTAACTTCATGGACTGACCTGACCGCCTTAGTTGTGGTTGTCTACTCTTTACCCCCAATTGATGCAACTTAATGGCATTTGTGTATAATGTTGGGAAGTGACTAGCTTTTAGTTAGGTTGACTCTCTGGCTGCATCTGACAGTGCACCCTATTCCCTATATACTGCACTATAGACTACAGGGTGCAATTTTGGACGTGACCTCACTATTGTGACGTGCTTCATTGATCTTCAGTCAGTGGGTGTTAATAGTTAAGTGTGATAAAATTACTATTGCCCTTTTGGGGGGGGATCTTGGAGAAGTTATTACTACCAGAAAAGACTACAATGTATCCAACTGATATTGGTATCCAACTCGTCTTGGGAGGTGTGTTTTTAAAGGGGTTCAAGGAGCAGCATCAACAAATAAAAAATAAAATGTAGAGAAGTGATCATGAATGAGTATGAAATGTTTCCTTGATCCTGATCTCTGCTGTGATTCTCTTGTTTATACTTTCTTTATCCTTTTGTATAGTCCGACGTTTAGCATTATTTTAGTTTGAAGCCTGCCGTGTATTGGTGGGGTGACAGGGCGACTGCTGCTCAAGGCAGAAAAAGTGACATTCCAACTTTTCCCCAAAATTCCCAGATTTTCCAAATCGTGGTGGAAGGGTTCTGCAGCCCTACAGAGATCCAGCTATGCCTTGTTTCCAATTGTCACAAACCCGGTTGTGAGGATTATACATTTCACAGGCTATTTCCTTCAGTTTATCATTTTCTTTCCAGAAAGATTCGATTTGAAAGGGTCACACTTTTGTAACCTACCTCACCAAACTGGACAGGTCTTTATACGAAGGACCAACCTACAAATGAGGGCGACTGTCTTATATTTTTTCGTTTTATAAAATTGCCTGTCACTGGGTGGGCGGGGAAAGGAATGTGCAGAGTTATTGCTTGGTCAGTGCTATTTTTTAACTGAATTTATTAAAGGAAATGTGATTGTTAACATTTTTTGAGACGGAAGCCGTGTACCAAATTTTCTACATTGGGTTCTGTATAGTATTTATTTTAATGGTCTTAAATAAAATAAAGGTATTTCTCCTTTTTAACAAGAACTATGGTTGATGTTGCATTCGTGTCCATTTTCACACTAGGTTGTCAATAGTTTTATTTGAATGATTTTCCTGGTGTTTGTAGTTGGTTCATATCTGCTTTCACATATTTAGGGTATGCCATAGACATTGGCTCTGTCCTGTTGTGTCTGAGCATGGGACAGCTCCATTGAGGCCAAGTACAGTGCCACTGTGTTGGTGGACTGAAAGGGTGCCTACTGCTAGTGTTTGAACAGGTGTAAAGCCACGGTTGGCGACTGACTGTAACCTGCAGTTATGGGCTGTTTACGAGTATAAATCATTGGCTGATCCTAATGACCTTGATGGAGTTGTGATCCCTCCTGATCCATAGGAAGTCCCACCCAGTAACTTGCTACAGTGAAATCAGTCAGTGGTGCTGCCTACGAAACAGGCTTTTGGGCACAAGTCATAAGGTAAGTCTCGTATTTCACTTACATCTTTAGATGTCCTTGAGAGGTTGGTTACAAACTAGTACTGTTCGAAATCATGGTTCAAGTTGCATTCATATGTATAAAAAAACGTGTCGCATGCGTTGTAGACAACAGCGTAGACTGTAAGCTTACATACGGGTCCTTTTCCAACAATGCAGTTATCAATTTACTAATCTCAAATTGTCTTAAGAAAACATCCTACCATTGATCTTGATAAATCTTAATTGATAGAGGTGGTAGGTTACAAACTGCTGTTTAAAATCACCACAGGGAAACTAAACTGTCAGGCTGCCCAACTTTGAAACCGTACTGGAATGAGGTTGTGACTAGGAGTACAGCAATAGGTGGAAGTGACTTTTCCTAGCAGGTTAGGAAAGCATTTTATCTAACTTTTCCTAACCGTAAATTCTCCTAACCTGCTACGTTAATTATCCAATCCTGCTGCGTTCAGACCTGATGTGTAATTTCTCCACCTTAATTCTCCTAATTTCAGGGGTTCCGTTTATGTTCCTGGTGTCTTGTGAATTGGCCACTGCCATCACCCCCTGGTGCTGCTACAAGAGCTGTGTTTAGACAAGCCGCCCAATTCTGATTTTCCACTAATTGGTATTTTGATCAATCGCATGAGATACTTTTCAGAGCTGATCTGATTGGTCAAAATAGCAATTTGTAGAAAACAATGTCAGAATTGGGCTGCGTGTCTAAATGCAGCTTAAAGTACAGTTGGTCTGTTTCAAGTTGCTCGAGTTCAGGGGTGTTAAAATCTTACGCTACAATGTCCGGACTACTGCTGGTTTTCTGCTCTACCTGATGAAGTGTCCCATGGTAGAGGGGTATAATGACCATTCATTCTCACTGCCCTCTCTCGGAGTCATGGTTGCCAGGGGCCTTGTCACACTTCTAACTATGCAAGTCGTTTAAGAACAAATTCTTATTTACAATGACGGCCTACATCGGGCCTTACCCGGACGACGCTGGGATGCAGTGCCTTAGACCGCTGCGCCACACAGTGTCGTTAGCCAGTCAGTCATCTTGGGTCCCAGATCCCCAATTCCTGCCTCCCTTCTGTCTCCTTCAACCAGCCACGGAGAGAGCAGCAAGCTCATCTCTGTCCTGCACAACAACAGCTGGACTCATATCTCTGGACTTCCACGACCTTTTCCATGTGTGTTTCATCCGTGTGTGTCACGGGTCGTTGAGGGTAACACTGAGGTTGCCTTATTTCCCTCTAACCAGAGGAGGTGCTAGTGGGTCACACATCAGCGCCAACGGAGAGTCGCTCTCAATTAGACTTCATAACACACACACACACACACAGCATAAAAAGTGTAAACTTTACTAGTAGCTGCATTTCCCTGGCGCCTGCATGTCACTGGAACGTTGCCATGATTCCTTGGTACAACTAAAGCTATTATCTTGAAGCAACTGTATCTGTTTCAAGTGTGGCTTGTGGTGACACTTCTTTGTAACATCTTATCAGGCATCTGATACTACACGCCACTGGCACAGTTGGGTTGATTTGTTGACAGTATGACAATACACAGTAACAGACATCTTATTTAGCACTAACTTTGCCTAGGCTACTATAGTTGCTTGATAACCACCAGTAGTGGAACAAATTCTCATACATACTCAATTCTCAGAGTAAAAGTAAAAAATACCTTAATAGAAAATGACAAGTGAAAGTTACCCAGTAAAATACAACTTTTGTCAAAAGTAAATGTAGTTTCTAAAATATACTTAAGTATCAAAAGTAAAAGTACACATAAAAATATTTATGTATTTTTTTTCTGATAGCCAGGGACATACTCCAACACTCATTTACAAACAAATCATTTGTGTTTAGTGAGGCAGTAGGGATGACCAGGAATGTTCTCTTGATTAGTGTGTGAATTGGACCATTTTCCTGTCCTGCTAAGCATTGAAAATGTACCTTCGGGTGTCAGGGAAAATGTATGGAGTAAAAAGTTACCCCCAAAATGACTTAGTAGTACTTTAAAGTATTTTTACTTCAGTACATTAGACCACTGATAAATACATGTCACAGCTGGCTTGAGCAGGGTGGGAAACAAGTGCAGTATCAGAAATCAAAACAAAGACATGTTTTTTTTAAATTAGCAGATTAAACTATGAACCATCTATTTGTCTTGATACAGGCCTCGTCTCTTGTAACAGCCAATCGAATAGCTGAGATAAAATGATGATTGGAAATTCTGCAGATTTTATCGCCTATCTTTGCTATGATACATTTCTTATGAAACAAAAGGAGACAGAAGATTATATTCATACATACCGTCACTGTAGTTAGATGGTAGACATGATCAAGAATACAGTAGTCATTTGATCAGATAGTGAGTGATACATTTTCCACCAAATTTCAGAGCTATTTCAATACTATATTGGAAATTATAATCCTGGAAAACTATCCTATGAAGTCTGAGGATTTTAGAAGTGTAGTTTTGCCTAATAACCACCAGATGTCGTTTCAGGAAAAGTCCATCCACTTTAACTATCCTGGTTTGCCCCAATAAGCCATATGAATTACTGCTGTTTCTGTTGGTGTTTCTATGTTAGAGGGAAAGACCTGGATACATTCAGAGGCATTTTGTTACTAACCATTTGTCTTTTAATTCCCTCCTTGCCATTTTGATTATTGCTACACTACATGACTAAAAGTCTGTGGACACCTGCACATCGAATATCTCATTCCAAGATCATGGGCGTTAATATGACGTCTGTCCCTCCTTTGCTGGTATAAAAGCCTCCACTTTTCTGGGAAGGCTTTTAACTAGATATTGGAACATTGCTGCTGGGATTTGCTTCCATTCAGCCACAAGAGCATTACAGAGGTCGGGCACTGATGTTGGGCAATTAAGCCTGGCTCGCAGTCGTCATTCCAATTCATCCCAAAGGTGTTCGATAGGGTTGAGGTCAGGGCTCTGTGCGGGCCAGTCATGTTCTTCCACACCGATCTCCGCAAACCATTTCTGTATGGACTTCGCTATTGTGCACGGGGGCATTGTCATGCTGAAACAGGAAAGGGCCTTCCCCAAGCTGTTGCCACAATGTTGGATGCACAGAATCATCTAGAATGTCATTGTATTCTGTAGCATAAAGATTTCCCTTCACTGGAACTAAGGGGCTTAGCCCGAACCATGAAATAAGCCCCAGACCATTATTCCTCCTCCACCAAACTTTACAGTTGGCACTATGCATTGAGGCAGGTAGCATTCTCCTGGCATCCGCCAAACCCAGATTCCTCAGTCGGACTGCCAGATGGTAGAGCGTGATTCAACACCCCAGAGAACAAGTTTCCACTGCTCCAGAGTCCAATCGTGGCAAACTTTACACCACTCCAGTTGAAGCTTGGCATTGTTCATGGTGATCTTAGGCTTGTGTGTGGTTGCTCGGCCATGGAAACCCATTTAATGACGCTCGCAACGAACAGTTATTTTGCTGACGTTGGTTCCAGAAGCAGTGTTACAACCGAGGACAGACAATTTTTACACTCTACAGCACTTCAGCACTCTGCGGTCCTGTTCTGTGAGCTTGTGTGACCTACCACTTCGCAGCTGAGCCGTTGTTGCTCCTAGACGTTCCCACTTCACAATAACAGCACTTACAGTTGACCGGGGCAGCTCTAGCAGGGCAGACATTTGGTGAACTTACTTGTTGGAAAGGTGGCATCCTATGACGTGAGTCACTGAGCTCTTCAGTAAGGCCATACTTCTGCCAATGATTGTCTATGCAGATTGCATGGCTGTGCGCTCAATTTTCTACACCTGTCAGCAATGGGTGTGGCTGAACTAGCCAAATCCACTCATTTAAAGGGGGGTCCACATATGTATAGTGTATTTTGTTTAGAGTAAGCCTGTTGGTCGGGTAATCTACCAGCATCTCTCTCACCGTATATAACCTCAATTATAGTAGCAGCTATTCAAGCCCAAAGGCATCTTTATTCAATATTCCTCAACACATATGCACCCATACCCACCCATGCACCACACAAACCATTTTCCTCCATCTGTCCCTCATACACTGTCCGCCAACTTCCCAGCACTCCCCTCACTCACTCCACCATAGACCGTACCTCTCTGTTTGTCCCCTTCCCAAACAAACAGGTCTAACCCCTAGCCCATTCCAAACCCCCTGTGGCCGACACCTCATCACAACAAGTTATGTTTCTGTGTGTTATTATACGTGTTCACTCAGTCACAGTGTAGGTGGCCCACCGTCCAACCCCAACCACTTTCACTACCCTGGGTCTGTGCTGGCTATAACCCCAACCCCCCCCCCCCCCCCGCTGGCTGCTCGATTGTGGGGCAGAGGATTATGCGAGGGGGAGGCTCGTAAAGGGCCTGCCAAGGTCTTTCTGGGCTGTGACGGATGGATGGGAGACTGAAGGCACCATTAGCATGAGAAGAGAGAAGGGAGAGAGGAGGGAGAGCGAGAATAGAGGTGCATTCAATGGGCCTGTCAGAGAACACTGAGGAACAACCCCGCCCTCCTTTCCATTCCTCCACCTCCTTCGCCACCAAAACCCACCACCCTTCTCTTTTCTTTACCCAGACTTCTCTCTCCTCCAACTTTTCTATCTCCTTTCTTCCTTCTTCTTCAACTTATTCCCTCCTTTCTGCCTGTCTTTCTTTCATTCTTTCTCTGCCCCTCTCTAATCTATCATTCTTTCTCTGCCCCTCTCTAATCTATCTGTCTTTCTCTGCCCCTCTCTAATCTATCTGTCTTTCTCTGCCCCTTTCCCCGTTTCTTAGTTGATTTCGTCTCACTTAATTTCTGTTCATTCTCATTTCCTTTCCATCAAGCTCAAAGTTATCGGGGGTGATTACCATAGCATTTGAATCCTCATTATTTGGTCTGGTGCAAATGACTGTGACAATAAACTCTAAAATAGGGTTTAGATACACACTGCCCTGAGTGGGACTCAGTGGCCATGATGTCGTGCTAGGCTTCTCAAATGCACATTAAGTGACTGACACCATATTCGGTAAAGGGTGTCAGGGTGTCAACTAAATGTGAATTAATCATTAACCTTTTTTCCAAGATGGCGCAGCAGTCGGATGTGTGTTTGTCTTTGTCTTATCCTGTGTAAATGGTTGGGTTTTTTCATATATATTTTAATCTCACTTTCTATCTACGAACTAAATATACTTTCCTGCAATCCGCCTCACCCAATGTGGTACGGATCTGCTATTTTTATACTTCATAACTGGAACCTCCATCAGGAGCTAGCCATCTAACTAGCTACTAGCTATCAGTCTTTGTTAGCCACGGCTAGCGGTCTTCACCTTTAGCTCGGACACCAGCCAGCTTTAGCTCGGACAATACCTGCCAGTCTGCACAGCGCGATATCAACCCAGAGCATATCGGACTGCTTCTCTCTACCACATCACTGGATTCCTGCCGCAAGCTCTGGTGTACCGGATCATTGCAGCTAGCTGCAATCAAGTGTCTACTGTTAGCTAACGCCTCTGTCCCGAAGCCAGCACCAGTTAGCCTTGAGCTAGCCTCGAGCTAGGCCCATATACCAGCTAACTTCTTGGACTACAATACCTCTTTTGCCAATTGGCCTAGACCCTTTATTGTCGACACGGGGCCCCACCCAATCCATCACAACTGGTCTGCCGACGTAATCGTCCAATGTGGATTCAACAGACTTTTCCATTGCGATGTCGCCGAAGACCCATCCGCTAGCCCCGGCCCGCTAGCTTTCTGAACGCCGTTGTCTCCCGCTCGCCTAGCGTAATAGCGACTACCGAACGGCTCCCTGACTCACCTATTGCTGCTCATTGGACCCTATGATCACTCGGCTACACAACTGATGCCTGCTGGACTATTTACTAACGCGGTACCTCTTTGTTTATCTGTCAGCCCCAGTCTCGAACTCAGGTCCTATGCGTACCTAACTTATCCTCTCTGCCCATTCATCGCCATTTACCCGTTGTTGTCTTAGCTCTCCCGATCAACACCCACACCCGTGATTGCTTTATGCCTCACTCTAATGTCAATATGCCTTGTCTACTGCTGTCTCGGTTAGAACTGATTGTTTTATTTCGCTGTAGAGCCCCCAGTCCCGCCAAACATGCCTTAGATAGCTCTTTTGTCCCACCCCCCACACATGCAGAGACCTCACCTGGCTTAACTGGTGCCTCCAGAGATGCAATCTCTCTCATCATCACTCAACACCTAGGTTTACCTCCACTGTAATCACATCCTACCATACTTTTGTCTGTACATTATGCCCTGAATCTATTCCACAGCGCCCAGAAATCTGCTCCTTTTCTCTGTTCCCAGCGCACTAGATGACCAGTTATTATAGCCTTTAACCGTACCCTTATCCTGCTCCTCCTCTGTTGATGTAGACGTTAACCCAGGCCCTGTAGCCCCCAGTATCACACCTATTCCCTTGTCGCTCTCGTTTGTTGACTTCTGTAACTGTAAAAGCCTTGGTTTCATGCATGTTAACATCAGAAGCCTCCTCCCTAAGTTTGTTTTATTCACTGCTTTAGCACACTACCCTAACGCTGATGTCCTAGCCGTGTCTGAATCCTGGTTTAGGAAGGCCACCAAAAATTCTGAAATTTCCATCCCCAACTAGAACATTTTCCGTCAAGATAGAACTGCCAAAGGTTGCGGAGTTGCAATCTACTGCAGAGATTGACACAACTCTGCAGGCTTACTATCCAGGTCTGTGATCAAACAGTTCGAGCTTCTACTTATAAAAATCCACCTTTCCAGAAATAAGTCTCTTTTGTCTCAATTTTCTAACATCTGTGGCATTGGCTCACAGGAAAACGGGCAAGGAAATAAAACAAATATTGCTAGAAACTATTTCTTGAATTCTAAATATCAGACATTTGAAAGCTCTAGTTTTGACCTTCATAATACCTATGTTGGCAGTAACTTTACAAGCACTAATTATGGTCAATTTAGACTGACAATAGTATCTAGTTATGGTAAAGGGTAAAATAAGTATAGCCAGTTATAATTGTAACGGTTCAGCTGATTATTAAAAAAATAAGATCAGTCTATACATGGCTAAAATAAATGGAATATAACACACTGTTTACAGGAAACTCACTCTACATCCTTAGATGAAGATGCATGGAAAAAGGAATGGGGTGGTGAAATAATTTTCTGTCATGGACAAAGGAATTCAATGGGTGTGATGATATTAATTAACAAAAATTTCGATCTGAATGTGCAAATAGTCAGGAATGATTCGCAAGGTGGATCCTTTTGAATATGAAAGTGGACAAAAAATAGATTTGTCTCATTAATCTATATGGTCCAAATCAGGATGATCCACACTTCTTGAAAAACATTTATACCAATTTATTGAACTTACAGGCAACAAATGATCTAATCATTATGGTAGGACACTATAACACGGGCATTAAGAACCTCAATGGACCGTAAAGGTAATTACTCTACAAACTATCATCACTATGCCCTTAAGGAAATGACAAATATTATGGACACATTAGAAATAGTGGATATTTGGAGACTAAAAATCGCGACCTAGTGAGATATACATGAAGAAGGCTTAATCAAGCTAGTCGTCTTGACTACTTTCTTGTCTCTTTCTCTCTTGTACCAAAGGTTAAACAAGTTTTAGGAGACAGAATGCGATCGGATCTTATTGGCATTCACATCTCTTATAGATTTTCCACATGGATGGGGATATTGGAAATTTAATCAAAGTTTACTGGAGGTTAACTTATTTTTAACAAAGACAAAATGTATAACTGAATTTTCCAGTATAATATAGGTTCAGCAAATCCCCTTATTGTTTGGGATACCTTTAAATGTATCTTCAGGGGTCATTCAATTCAATATTCATCAATAATAAAAAAGCAGTTTCTGGCTAAAGAAACAAGACTAACAAGGGAAATCCATGAACTAATAATACAGGTAGATAGCAATAAAAACAATACTACAGAGATACAACATAAGTTAGAGGGAAAACAAAAAGAACTTGAGGAACCTATTCAAGAACGATCTAATGTAATCTATTTTTAAAAAATACAGCAAACTGGATGGAATATGGAGAAAAATGCACAAAATTCTTCCTGAATCTCCAATACAGGAACACTAACAAAAAATAATTTGCAGAAACTTGTTACTGAAGATGGAGTCATCTATGATTCTCCGAATTATATTTTAAAAGAGGAAGCTAATTGTTTTAGGCAGATGTTTTCTTTTCCGTCTCATCCTTTCCCACTGAATGAAGATTATATTAAGGAATTCTTTCCAAATAATATCAAAAATGGAAAATTAACAAGGGAGAAAGATCAGATCGAATGCCAACTTACAGAGGAAGAACTTCTTGAGGCTATTAAATCCTTTCAGTCTGGAAAAACCCCAGGGCTTGATGGGATACCGATAGAGGTATATCAAGCATTTTTTGATATACTAAAAGCTCCATTGTTAGATGGTTTTAACTACTCCTATAGAAATGGTAGTTTGTCAGGTACTCAGCAGGAAGGTTTGATTGCTCTATTATTAAAACAAGACCCAGATGGCAAATATAAAGACCCAGTCTAAAAAACTGGAGGCCCCTTACATGTCAATGTTGTGAAGCAAAAATACTAGTAAAATGCATAGCACTCAGAATTAAAAGGGTTTTACCAGGTATTGTTCATCCTGATCAGACAGGTTTTTTACATGGACGATACATTGGAGATTATATACGACAACTACTAGAAATAATAGAACATCATGAAACATATAAGAAGCCAGGAATGGTATTTACAGTGGATTTTGATAATGTAAGACTGGATTTTATTTATAAATGCCTGGATTTTTTCGATTTCGGTAATTCTCTTATAAAATGTGTAAAAATAATGTATAGCAACCCTGTGTAAAATAGTAAATAACGGCTACTTGTCAGAGAGTTTTGAATTGTCAAGAGGAGTTAAACAAGGGTGTCCGCTGTCACCATATCTATTAATTATGGCCATCGAAATGCTAGCTATTGAAATCAGATCCAATAACAACATTAGAGGATTAGAAAGCCAAGACTTAAAAACAAAGGTGTCCATGTATGCCGATAACTCAAGTTTTATATTAAGTGTGCAAGCTGCAATGTCTCATTGAAGATCTAGATAACTTTTCTGTACTCTCGGGACTCAAATCTAATTATGATAAGTGTACAATATTACATATTGGATCCTTAAAATAAATACAACTTCTACATTACCCTGCAGTTTACCTATAAAATGGGCTGATGGTGAAGTAGACATACTCTGTATTCATATCACAAAAGATATAAATAAGCTCTCCACAATGAATTTCAATAGAAAACTTGTAAAAATAGACAAGATCCTGCAACTATGGAAAGGTCAAAAAAACTGTCTATTTATGGAAAAATTGCCCTGATTAACTCCTTAGTTATCTCAGTTTACTCACTTATGGCGCTGCCTACTCCTGATGATTCGTTTTTTTCAAATCATATGAGGAAAAAACATTTAGCTTTATCTGGGACGCTAAACCACACATTAAAACTTGCCTATCTATATAATAAATATCAATTGGATGGGTTGAGATGATTAAATATAGAAGCACTAAACCTCTCTCTAAAAGCTTCATGCAAGGGCTCTCCTCTTCGTCTGAGGAGAGGAATAGGAATCATCGGACCAACACGCAGCGTGGTAAGCGTTCATAGTAAATCTAATGAAATAAACTGAAAACTGAATGACAAAAAACAACAAAGAGCGTGAACGACACAAAACAGTCCTGTAAGGTGGAGAAAAAAAAAAAACACAAAACAAGGAAACAACTACCCACAAAAACAGGTGGGAACAGGCTACCTAAGTATGGTTCTCAATCAGCGACAACGATTGACAGCTGCCTCTGATTGGGAACCATACCAGGTCAAACACATAGAAATACAACACACAGAACAAAACATAGAAATGAAAAACATAGAATGCCGACCCCAACTCACGCACTGACCAAACCAAAATAGAGACTAAGGTCAGGACTAAGGTCAGGACATGACACTTCACTCATTCAAAAGTTTATTTTGCCCCGAAATGGATGTCAAGTAGATTACTAAGAAAAGCTCATCCATTGTTTAAAAATGGCCCTTTTGCCTTTGTACAGATTGCCATGTCTCATTTTCGATTAATTGAAAATGATACTTTTTTCAATTTCATCCCCCTGAAAAGATAGAACAAATATTACAACAAATATTATGGCTGAACTCAAATGTGCTGGTTGATAAAATACCTGTATTTATCAGAAAGATGTTTGAAAAGGGTATTTTGTTCTTAAATGATATTGTAAATTGGAATGGTATTTATGTCCTTCATGGAGTTATCAGAATTGTACGGAAAGGTCTGCTCAATCCTAGAGTACAACCAATTGATTACAGTATTACCCCAAAAATGGAGGAGGCAGGTGGCAGCGGGAGGAGGTAGGGAACTGGTCTGTCTGCCCAATATAAAGGATCAAAACTGGCAGAGGAATAAAAATAGCTTAAATAGGAAAGTATACCACTTTCATTTGAGGACCAGGATGTTGACAACTGTGCCATACAGATTTCAAAATGGGAAGAGATTGATGTACTGATTCCATGGTACAGGGTGTATGAGTTGATATATAAAACGCAAGATTCAAGGCTTCGTACTTTTCAGCTAAAATGATATAGAATTCTTGCCACCAACAAAATGTTAAATATTTGGGGCATAAAATCATCGAAGCTCTGCAGATTTTGTTGTGAGGATACAGAATCAATAGACCATTTATTTTTGGTATTGCCCTCAGGTAGCCTGTTTCTGGTCTCAGGTTCAGGAATGGCTGAAATTGCATTGATCTAAAATTGACCCTAGAAATAGTACTGTTAGGAGATCTAGAGAGATAAGGGCAGGCAATTACTAATACTCTTAGTAAATGTATTTATCTTCAACTTGCAATCTGTGGATTCTATTTCGATTAGATAGATTGAAATTGTACGTTAAACATCACAGCATAGTTGAAAGATGTGTTGCATAGAAACCCGAAGTGGGTAGCCAGCAGAGATCGATGGGATGGGCTGAGGGTTGGTATGTGGAATTGGAGACAAGTGGGAGTGGAGTTGCTGTGTGTGAGATAGAATGATGGTCAAAGATAAAAGTAACAGGTTTTTTTTTTAAGACAAAATTTAACATAATAAAAAGTATATTTGAATGACAAGTGGAAGTGTTTTTACAACTAATGCCAGTTGGCCTGAGGCTGATGCCGTGCAGGTGTTTGTACACATGCATACAGTGGGGAGAACAAGTATTTGAGACACTGCCGATTTTGCAGGTTTTCCTACTTACAAAGCATGTAGTGGTCTGTCATTTTTATCATAGGTACACTTCAACTGTGAGAGACGGAATCTAAAACAAAAATCCAGAAAATGTCTTTGTATGATTTTTAAGTAATTAATTGGCATTTTATTGCATGACATAAGTATTTGATACATCAGAAAAGCAGAACTTAATGTTTGGTACAGAAACCTTTGTTTGCAATTACAGAGATCATACGTTTCCTGTAGTTCTTGACCAGGTTTGCACACACTGCAGCAGGGATTTTGGCCCACTCCATACAGACCTTCTCCAGATCCTTCAGGTTTCGGGCTATCGCTGGGCAATACGGACTTTCAGCTCCCTCCAAAGATTTTCTATTGGATTCAGGTCTGGAGACTGGCTAGGCCCCTCCAGGACCTTGAGATGCTTCTTACGGAGCCACTCCTTAGTTGCCCTGGCTGTGTGTTTTGGGTCGTTGTCATGCTGGAAGACCCAGCCATGACCCATCTTCAATGCTCTTACTGAGGGAAGGAGGTTGTTGGCCAAGATCTCGCGATACATGGCCCCATCCATACTCCCCTCAATATGGTGCAGTCGTCCTGTCCCCTTTACAGAAAAGCATCCCCAAAGAATGATGTTTCAACCTCCACGCTTCACGGTTGGGATGGTGTTCTTGGGGTTGTACTCATCCTTTAGACCAAAAAGCTCTATTTTTGTCTCATCAGACCACATGACCTTCTCCCATTTCTCCTCTGGATCTTCCAGATGGTCATTGGCAAACTTCAGACGGGCCTGGACATGCGCTGGCTTGAGCAGGGGGAACTTGCGTGTGCTGCAGGATATAAATCCATGACGGCGTAGTGTGTTACTAATGGTTTTCTTTGAGACTGTGGTCCCAGCTCTCTTCAGGTCATTGACCAGGTCCTGTCGTGTAGTTCTGGGCTGATCCCTCACCTTCCTCATGATCATTGATGCCCCACGAGGTGAGATCTTGCATGGAGCCACAGACCGAAGGTGATTGACTCATCTTGAACTTCTTACATTTTCTAATAATTACGCCAACAGTTGTTGCCTTCTCACCAAGCTGCTTGCCTATTGTCCTGTAGCCCATCCCAGCCTTGTGCAGGTCTACAATTTTCTCCCTGATGTCCTTACACAGCTCTCTGTTCTTGGCCATTGTGGAGAGGTTGGCGTCTGTTTGATTGAGTGTGTAGACAGGTGTCTTTTATACAGGTAACGAGTTCAAACAGGTGGAGTTAATACAGGTAATGAGTGGAGAACAGGGGGGCTTCTTAAAGAAAATCTAACAGGTCTGTGAGAGCCGGAATTCTTACTGATTGGTAGGTGATCAAATACTTATGTCATGCAATAAAATGCAAATTAATTACTTAAAAATCATACAATGTGATTTTCTGGTCTCTCACAGTTGAAGTGTACCTATGCTAAAAATGACTGACATCTACATGCTTTGTAAGTAGGAAAACCTGCAAAATCGGCAGGTCTTGTTCTCCCCACTGTATACACACACTCTCATTCAAATAAACACATACAAGAACACACACATACATGTAATAGTGCCAGACATGCACACAAACATGTACAGTTGGCATTGCTGTTATGATTTTAGTTGTCCTTGATGTCCTTTGCTTTAAATTTATTATTACGTTTATTTATTTTTGCATTGTTTGCTGTTTTCTTCTGTCTTTTCCTTATTTCTCTTTAGTTCATTCTCTTGGTTGTTGATGCATTGGGGGGTTCTTGGGGGTGGTGAATGGAATTAATTGTATTTTTTATTTTTCTTCCTGGGGGGGACTGTGGGAGGGGCCTCGAATGGTTCAGGGACAGCTATTGGGGAACTGAGTGGGGGATCTTGGAGGGTTCGGGTTCATGTTTTTGGCCTGGTGGTAGATCGGGCATTGACCCTGGATGCTTCTGTGTGTCGCTCTGAATCTGTTGGATGACTGGTATGATGTAGTTGTTGAGTGGCTTCACTGCAAATATATTGTATATTTTGAATATTCAATAAATAAAAAATAATAGGAAGTCTCTCACTGTTGCCGCTTGTTATAGACCCCCCTCAGCCCCCAGCTGTGCCCTGGACACCATATATGAATTGATTGCCCCCAATTTATCTTCAGAGTTCATACTATTAGGTGACCTAAACTGGGATATGCTTAACACCCCGGACTTTCTACAATCTAAGCTAGATGCCCTCAATCTCACACAAATGATCAAGGAACCTACCAGGTACAACCCTAAATCTGTAAACAAGGGCACCCTCAAAGATATCATCCTGACCAACCTGCCCTCTAAATACACCTCTGCTGTCTTCAACCAGGATCTCAGCGATCACTGCCTCATTGCCTGCGTCCGTAATGGGTCCGTGGTCAAACGACCACCCCTCATCACTGTCAAATGCTCTATAAAACACTTCAGCGAGCAAAAAAAAAAGAGCTTTCTAATCAACCTGGCCCAGATATCCTGGAAGGATATTGACCTCAACCCGTCAGTAGAGGATGCCTGGATATTCTTTAAAAGTGCTTTCCTCACCATCTTAAATAAGCATGCCCCATTAAAAACATTTATAACTAAGAACAGATATAGCCCTTGGTTCACTCCAGACTTGACTGCCATTGACCAGCACAAAATCATCCTGTGGCACACTGCATTAGCATCAAATAGCCCCCGCGATATGCAACTTCTCAGGGAAGTTAGGAACCAAAATATTCAGTCAGTAAGGAAAGAAAAGGCTAGCTTTTTCAAGCAGAAATTTGCATTCTGGAGCACAAATTCCACAAAGTTTTGGGACACTCTGAAGTCCATGGGGAATAAGACCAACTCCTCCCAGCTGCCCACTGCACTGAGGCTAGGAAACACTGTCACCACCGAGAATTTCAATAAGCATTTTTCTACGACTGGCCATGCCTTCCACCTGGCTACCACTACCCCGGCCAACAGCTCTGCACCCCCCGCAGCAACTTGCCCAAGCCCCCCCACTTCTCCTTCACCCAAATCCAGATAGCTGATGTTCTGAAAGAGCTGCAAAATCTGGAACCCTACAAATCAGCTGGGCTAGACAATCTGGAACCTCTCTTTCTAAAATGATCTGCCGCAATTGTTGCAAGCCCTATTACTAGCCTGTTCAACCTCTCTTTCGTATCGTCTGAGATCGCTAAAGATTGGAAAGCTGCTGCGGTCATCCCCATCTTCAAAGGGGGAGACACTCTAGACCCAAACTGTTACAGACCCATATCTATCCTGCCCTGCCTTTCTAAAGTCTTTGAAAGCCAAGTTATCAAACAGATCACCGACCATTTTGAATCCCACCGTACCTTCTGCGCTATGCAATCTGGTTTCCGACCTGGTCATGGGTGCACCTCAGCCACGCTCAAGGTCCTAAACGATATCATATCCGCCATCAATAAAAGACAGTATTGTGCAGCCGTCTTCATCGACCTGGCTAAGGCTTTCGACTCTGTCAATCACTGCATTCTTATCGACAGACTCAATAGCCTTGGTTTCTCAAATTACTGCCTCGCCTGGTTCACCAACTACTTCTCAGATAGAGTTCAGTGTGTCAAATCGCAGGGCCTGTTGTCCGGACTTCTGGCAGTCTCTATGGGGGTGCCACAGGGTTCAATTCTCGAGGGACTCTTTTCTCTGTAAATATCAATGATGTTGCTCTTGCTGCTGGTGATTCTCTGATCCACATCTATGCAGGCAACACCATTCTGTATACGTCTGGCCCTTCTTTGGACACTGTGTTAACAAACCTCCAAACGAGCTTCAATGCCATACAACACTCCTTCCGTGGCCTCCAACTGCTCTTAAATGCTAGTAAAACTAAATGCATGCTCTTCAACCGATCGCTGCCCGCACCCGCCCGACTAGCATCACTGCTCTGGACGGGTTCTGACTTAGAATATGTGGACAACTACAAATACCTAGGTGTCTGGTTAGACTGTAAATTCTCCTTCCAGACTCACATTAAGCTAAACATACCCTCGTAAAACTGACTATCCTACCAATCATTGACTTCGGCGATGTAATTTACAAAATAGCCTCCAACACTCTACTCAGCAAATTGGATGTAGACTATCACAGTGCCATCTGTTTTGTCACCAAAGCCCCATATACTACCCAACACTGCGACCTGTATGCTGTCCTTGGCTGGCCCTCGTTACATATTCGTCGCCAAACCCACTGGCTCCAGGTCATCTATAAGTCTTTGCTAGGTAAAGCCCCACCTTATCTCAGCTCACTGGTCACCATAGCAACACCCACCCATAGCACGTGCTCCACCAGGTATATTTCACTGGTCACCCCCAAAGCCAACACCTGCTTTGGCTGCCTTTCCTTCCAGTTCTCTGCTGCCAATGACTGGAATGAATTGCAAAAATCACTGAAGCTGGAGACTTATATCTCCCTCTCTAACCTTAAGCATCAGCTGTCAGAGCAGCCTACCGATCACTGCACCTGTATACAGCCCATCTGTAAATAGCCCACCCAACTACCTCATCCCCATATTGTTATTTATTTTTGCTCTTTTGCACCCCAGTATCCCTTCTTGCACATCATCCTCTGCACATCTATCACTCCAGTGTTAATGCTAAATTGTAAATATTTCTTCACTTATGGCCTATTTATTATTTTATTAGACTTTTATTTAACTAGGCAAGTCATGCTGACAACATGAGTGTAGTTTAAAACATGTTTTAACCAAGACATTATTTCATTTTTTCCTACAAACTCCAAAAGAAGTGATGGCTGTTAATACCTGATTATCAGGCACTTATAGCAGTGTGGTAATTCCCGTATTTATTTTATTCCCCAACAATTCAGCGAATTTCTCCTGATAGCCCTCTCATTATCCGAGGTGAAAACACTTCTCACCATCCCTCCCTCAGGGTTGACATATTAGTAATGACGTGCAAGATTCGAAACTCCACACTGGTTAAACGCGCTCTTTATTTTATTCACCGTTAAATATCATGTAGCGAGGCGCATTGTCGTGTATAAGGCTGCTGCGAATTTGTTTCCAATGCAAATGCACCCAATGCGGCAACCAGTATTCGGGCTGCACAGCAGCCACTGCTACCGTCGTCATCCACACACAGTAGGCAACAGCCGACATTATTGGCAGGTATCGCCCATCAACACCTGCCTTGAGGATGGCAGATGCGTCTCTTAACGCCCGGGGCGACATTTGAGTGTAATGTTTACTGTTTATTTTTTATTTCATTTTTATTTATGATCTATTTCACTTGCTTTGGCAATGTAAACATATGTTTCCCATGCCAATAAAGTCCTTCGAAATGAATTGAGCGAGAGAGAGAGAAAGAGAGAAGCGGTGTGAAGATAAT
Source organism: Oncorhynchus kisutch (assembly GCF_002021735.2). Classification (NCBI taxonomy): domain Eukaryota; kingdom Metazoa; phylum Chordata; class Actinopteri; order Salmoniformes; family Salmonidae; genus Oncorhynchus; species Oncorhynchus kisutch. The sequence continues at coordinate 13,903,142 of NC_034189.2, read as the reverse complement.
TATAGGTAATGACCCCGAAACTGTTACACGGAGGAACAAAAGAAGGAAGGCTTGGTATTATAACACCAAACTAATCCTCTACATTTGTCTATTGACATAACTAATACTATACATCCGCTTTGGTCTTGTAATTTTTTCTTGTGTGTTGTTTTTGAATGTTCCTGAATGAAACTTCCTGAATGTAGGCTATTGCAGGTATCGACTTGAGTTTCAAGTGTGTTTAAAATAATTAAAGGAGAGGTTACTTTAGCCTTATATAAGCCTATATTGTCGCCCAAGTAACATCATAGGCTACAAACTAGAGGTCTTCACGGCTCCACCCAAACCCAAATACCGAGACCCGGACCAAGACCAAAATTCAAACTTTTCCCTCTGGTCAGGGTTGGTTTGATTTTTTAGGTTCTCGGTCTATTTAACTCCAGCTGGTAGACCCAAATGGACCCGACCAAGGCTCTGCATAGCCCATAGCAGATTATATGGGGCGGCAGCATAGCCTAGTGGTTAGAGCGTTGGACGAGTAACCGGAAGGTTGCGAGTTCAATCCCCTGAGCTGACAAGGTACAAATCTGTCGTTCTGCCCCTGAACAGGCAGTTAACCCACTGTTCCCAGGCCGTCATTGAAAATAAGAATTTGTTCTTAACGGACTTGCCTGGTTAAATAAAGGTTAAATAAAGGTAAAAAAAATAAAATAAAAATAAAAATACAGCACCAGTCAAAAGTTTGGAAACTACTCATTCAACGGATTTTCTTTATTTTGACTATTTTCTACATTGTAGAATAATAGTGAAGACATCCAAACTATAAAATAAAACATATGGAATAATTTAGTAACCAAAAAAAGTGTTAAACAAAGTAGCCACCCTTTGCCTTGATGACAGCTTTGCACACTCTTGGCATTCTCTCAACCAGCTTCATGAAGTAGTCACCTGGAATGCATTTCAATTGACAGGTGTGCCTTGTTAAAAGTTCATTTGTGAAATGTCTTTCCTTCTTAATGTGTTTGAGCCAATCAGTTGTGTTGTGACTTCAAAGTGCTATACAGAAGATAGCCCTATTTGGTTAAAGTCCAAGTCCATATTATGGCAAGAACAGCTCAAATAAGGAAAGAGAAACGACAGCCCATCATTACTTTAAGACATGAAGGTCAGTCAATGCAGAACATTTCAAGAACTTTGAACATTTGTTCAAGTGCAGTCGCAAAAACCATCAAGCGCTATGTTGAAACTGGCTCTCATGAGGACCACCACAGGAAAAGAAGACCCAGAGTTACCTCTGTTGCAGAGGATAAGTTCATTCGCGTTAACTGCACCTCAGATCCCAGCACAAATAAATGCTTCACAGATTTCAAGAAACAGACACATCTCAACATCAACTGTTCAGAGGAGACTGCGTGAATCAGGCCTTCATGGTTGAATTGCTGCAAAGACAAACCATCAAACAGGCAGAGCGTCAAAACAGGACTAAGATTGAGTCGTACTACACCGGCTCTGACGCTCATCAGATGTGGCAGGGCCTGCAAACTACTACAGACTACAAAGGGAAGCACAGCCGAGAGCTGCCCAGTGACACGAGCCTACTGGACGAGCTACACTACTTCTATGCTCGCTTCGAGGCAAATAACACTGAAACATGCATGAGAGCACCAGCTGTACTGGAAGACTGTGTGATCACGCTCTCCACAGCAAATGTTTTTTTATTTTTTTATTTCACCTTTGTTTAATCAGGTAGGCCAGTTGAGAACAAGTTCTCATTTACAACTGCAACCTGGCCAAGAAAAAGCAAAGCAGTGCGACACAAACAACACAGAGTTACACATGGGATAAACAAACACAGTCAATAACACAATAGAAAAAAATATATATAGTGTCTGAAAATGTAGTAAGCTTAGGGAGGTAAGGAAATAAATAGGCCATAATGGCAAAATAATTACCATTTAGCATTAACACTGGAGTGATAGATGTGCAGAAGATGATGTGCAAGTAGAGATACTGGGGTGCAAAGGAAAAATAAATAAATGAGGTAGTTGGGTGGGCTATTTACAGATGGGCTGTATACAGGTACAATGATCAGTAAGCTGCTCTGACAGCTGTTGCTTAAAGTTAGTGAGGGAGATGAAGAGAGGGCAAGCCAACAAGAGCATACTGGTCGCAATGGTGGGTAGTATATGGTGATTTGGTGACAAAACGGATGGCACTGTGATAGACTACATCCAATTTGCTGAGTAGAGTGTTAGAGGCTATTTTGTAAATTACATCGCCAAAGTCAAGGATCGGTAGGATAGCCAGTTTTATGAGGGTATGTTTAGCAGCATAAGTGAAGGTGGCTTTGTTGCGAAATAGGAAGCCGATTCTAGATTTCATTTTGGATTGGAGATGCTTAATGTGAGTCTGGAAGGAGAGTTTAGTCTAACCAGACACCTAGGTATTTGTAGTTGTCCACATATTCTAAGTCAGAACCATCCAGAGTAGTGATGCTAGATAGGCGTGCGGGTGTGGGCAGCGATCGGTTGAAGATCATGCATTTCGTTTGACTTGGATTTAAGAGCAGTTGGAGGCCACAGAAGTGTTCTATGGCATTGAAGCTCGTCTGGAAGTTTGTTAGCATAGTGTCCAAAGAAGGGCCACAAGTATACAGAATGGTGTCGTCTGCGTAGAGGTGGATCAGAGAATCACCAGCAGCAAGAGCGACATCATTGATTTTTACAGAGAAAAGAGTCTGCCCAATAATTTAACTTTGTGGCACCCCCATAGAGACTGCCAGAGGTCCGAACAACAGGTCCTGCGATTTGACACACTGAACTCTATCTGAGAAGTAGTTGGTGAACAAGGTGAGGCAGTCATTTGAGAAACCAAGGCTATTGAGTCTGCCTATAAGAATGCTGTGATTGACAGAGTCAAAAGCCTTAGCCAGGTCGATGAAGATGGCTGCACAGTACTGTCTTTTATCAATGGCAGTTATGATATATTTTAGGACCTTGAGAGTGGCTGAGGTGCACCCATGACCAGCTCGGATAGATAGATATGGGTCTGTAATAGTTTGGGTCTAGAGTGTCTCCCCCTTTGAAGAGGGGGATGACCGCAGCAGCTTTCCAATCTTTAGCGATCTCAGACGATACAAAAGAGAGTTTGAACAGGCTAGTAATAGGGGTTGCAACAATTGAGGCGGATAATTTTAGATAGAGAGGGTCCAAATTGTCTAGCCCAGCTGATTTGTAGTGGTTCAGATTTTGCAGCTCTTTCAGAACATCAGCTATCTGGATTTGGGTGAAGGAGAAGTGGGGAGGCTTGGGCAAGTTGCTGCGGGGTGTGCAGAGCTGTTGGCCAGGGTAGTGGTAGCCAGGTGGAAAGCATGGCCAGCCGTAGATAAATGCTTATTGAAATTCTCGATTATCGTAGATTTATCAGTTGTGACAGTGTTTCCTAGCCTCAGTGCAGTGGGCAGCTGGGAGTTGGCGCTCTTATTCTCCATGGACTTTACAGTGTCCCAGAACTTGTGAGTAAGACCTTTAGACAGGTCAACATTCACAAGGCCGCAGGGCCAGATGGATTACCAGGACGTGTACTGTGAGCATGCGCGGACCAACTAGCAGGTGTCTTCGCTGACATTTTCAACCTCTCCCTGGCCGAGTATGTAATACCAACATGTTTTAAGCAGTCCACCAAGAACACTAAGGTAACCTGCCTAAATGACTACCACTCACGTCTGTAGCCATGAAGTGCTTTGAAAGGCTGGTCATGGCTCACATCAACACCATCATCCCAGAAACCCTATCTACCATACCGCCCCAACAGTTCCAAAGATGACGCAATCTCAATCGCACTCCACACTGCCCTTTCCCACGTGGACAAAAGGAACATCTATGTAAGAATGCTGTTCATTGACTACAGCTCAGCGTTCAACACCACAGTGCCCACGAAGCTCATCACTAAGCTAAGGACCCTGGGACTAAACACCTCCCTCTGCAACTGGATCCTGGACTTCCTGACGGGCCGCCCCCCAGGTGGTAATGGTAGGCAACAACTCGTCTGCCACGCTGATCCTCAACACTGGGGCCCCTCAGGGGTGTGTACTTAGTCCCCTCCTGTACTCCCTGTTCACCCACGACTGCATGGCCAAACACGACTCCAACACCATCATTAAGTTTGCTGGCGACACAACAGTGGTAGGTCTGATCACCGACAGTGATGAGACAGCCTCTAGGGAGGAGTTTAGAGAACCTGCACATTGTGGTGCCAGGGCAACAACTTCTCCCTCAATGTGAGCAAGACAAAAGAGCTAATCGTGGACTACAGGAAAAGGCTGGCCGAACAGGCCGCCATTAACATTAACGGGCTGTAGTGGAGCAGGTTGAGAGATTCAACTTCTTTGGTGTACATATCAGCAACGAACTATCATGGTCCAAACACACCAAGACAATCGTGAAGAGGGCACGACAAAACCTTTTCCCCCTTAGGAGATTTGGCATGGGTCCCCAGATTCTCAAAAAGTTCTACAGCTGCTCCATTGAGAGCATCCTGACCAGTTGCATCACTGCCTTGTATGGCAACTGCTCGGCATCTGCCCAGTACATCACTGGGGCCAAGCTTCCTGCAATCCAGGACCTATATAATAGGCGTGTCAGAGGAAGAGGAAAGCCCATAAAATTGTCAGAGGCTCTAGTCACACAACTCATAGACTGTATTCTCTATTACCGCATGGCAAGCGCAACCGGAGAGCCAAGTCTAAGACCAAAACTCCTTAACAGCTTCTACCACCAAGCCATAAGACTGCTGACACTGCTGCTACTCGCGGTTTATTATCTATTCATAGTCACTTCGCCCCTACCTACATCTACAAATTACCTCAACTAACCTGTACCCCCGCACACTGACTCGGTACCGGTACCCCCTGTATATAGCCTCATTATTGTTATGTTATTGTGTTACTATTTTTTACTTAAGTGTATTTGGTAAATATTTTCTTATCTCTTCTTGAACTGCACTGTTGGTTACGGGCTTGTAAGTAAGCATTTCAGGGTAAGGTCTACACTTGTTGTATTCAGTGCATGTGACAAATAAAGTTTGATTTGAATTGATCACCCGACCTCAACCCAATTGAGATGGTTGGGGATTGAGTTGGACCGCAGAGTGAAGGAAAAGCAGCCAACAAGTGCTCACCATATGTGGGAACAATGTCAAGACTGTTGAAAAAGCATTCCAGGTGAAGCTGGTTGAGAGAATGCCAAGCGTGTTCAAAGCTGTTATCGAGGCAAAGGGTGGCTACTTTGAAGAAACTAAAATATAAAACATGTTTTGATTTGTTTAACACTTTTTTTGGTTACTACATGAATCCATATGAATTATTTCATAACTTTGATGTCTTCACAATTTTTCTACAATGTAAAAAATAGTAAAAATAAAGAAAAAGCCTTGAATGAGTAGGTGTGTCCAAACTTTTTACTGGTACTGTATACATATTCATTTTACGCTAAAGGGGTTTTTGAATTTACTTATGGAAAGCCCAGCCAACATATAAGGGCCAATTTGTTAACCAGGAGAGCAACTTGGGTCCAATCGGGTCTGGTCTAGACACGGACTCATTAGGGTACGAGTGGGGTCTAGGTCTGGTTGTCGCCGAGTCTATTCTGGTTTGGGTCTGATTATTCTCAGGTCCGTTCGGCTCCGGGTCCAACTTTTTGGACTCGAGAAGACCTCTACTACAAACCACTAAAATCATGACAGAAATCACTCAGAAATGTAATCCTATTTATTTCAGATTCGTCTTTGATTTCCCAACAACAACGGTCACAGACAGAATATAGGCCGTGTAGTCTATACTCATATCCCAAGGCACGTGTAGAAATGTGAACGAACCCCACATTTAAGTGATTAGTAAGCTCTAATAGTAAACAGACAGTACAATAGCACAGGTGCTGCCGCGTCAGTCCATTAGTATTTAAGGAAAGCCCCGGACAATGGTGTGAGTGGCTGGGCTTTTGTCAAGCAGTAGGAATGGAAAACCTTGTTGCAACTTGCTGCTGCGGATTTAAACTTTCTAGGACTTGGAAACAGGATTTTAACGTTGACAAAGAGTGGCAAAGTGGTGGCTGGTATATATATGTGAATATGTGTAGGGAGAGAGAGGGGGGAAAGAGAGAGAGACTGGGGCAGAGGTCCTGAGTAAGAGAGTTGTTTTTGTAGAAGAAAAAGGGAAAAAACAAGAAAAAAATAGACTGCAAAACTGAATGTAAAATAAGAGAGAGAGAGAGAGAGAGAGAAGGGAGGAGAAAAAAAAAGAAAAAAAAAGGAGAGAGGAGAAAGGGAGGGAGTGTTGGAAAAGATTCCAAAGGGGGTTGTCTTGGAAACGGAAACGGCAGAGTGGAGCCCCACAATCCCTGGTTTGATTGGTGTCTGGGCGTTACTGTCAGTCACCAACCGAGACCAACACCTGGCCTCACCAGAAAACACACACACGTGCACACACACACACTTTCTCTCACACACACGCAAACACACACATGCACACACTCTCTAAGGCTTTTCTCCCCCACTCAGCACACCTGCACTCTAGGAGCCTAAACAGAACATACACAAACACCACACTCTTACATGACAAACACCTGCATCTAACACACTTTCTCCCTCTCACACACTTACACACACCTGCGACGCAAAACACCCTTCAATGCACCTGCCCCTCAAGCACACAGAGACCCAAACACAGCGAGACAGAGAGAGAGGGGGAGAGAGAGAGATTTGAAATGTGTTTATTATTTTGGAACTTCTGTGAGTGTAATGTTTACTGTTCACTTTTATTTATTATTCACTTCACTTTCTTTGGCAATGTTGACATATGTTTCCCATGCCAATAAAGTCCTTCAATTGAAATTGAATTGAGAGACACAAGGGCAACCAGTGAAAAACAAACACAATTGTAAATACAACCCATGTTTAAGTTGATTTATTTTCCCTTTTGTACTTCATCTATTTGTAGATAATATGACATTTGTAATGTCTTTATTCTTTTGGAACTTTTGTGAGTGTAATGTTTATTGTTAACTTTTGTTTATTATCTAGTTCACTTGCTTTGGCAATGTTAACATATGTTTCCCATGCCAATAAAGCCCTTAAATTGAAATTGAATTGACAGAGAGATTTATAATGTGTGTCAATCAGGTGTCAACCAGGTCACTTTCACAGAATCTGTTTTATCTTGTCAGTCAGATGTCTCTCTAAGAAACTGTCCCACTCAGCACACCTGCACTCTATATCCCTATACAGAACACACACACACACACACACACACAAACACAAACACACACTCTTATGTGACAAAGACCTGCATCTAACACACTTTCTCCCTCTCACACACTTACACACACCTGCTACCCAAAACACCCTTTAACACACCTGCCCCTCAAGCACACACTGAGACCCAAACACAGCGAGACAGAGCGAGAGAGGGAGAGAGAGAGAGATGTATAATGTCTGTCAGTCAGGTGTCAAACAGGTCACTCTCATAGAAACTGTCTCACCTTTTGGGAGGGTGGGGGGCTCATTTCTAACCTGAGAGCTGGCCTGGAAACTTCCCATGGGCCAAAGCTAGTGTCACACACACACACATATGTGTGTCACCTGCATGCTAGACACCTCAGAGAGCAACTAAAGACGTTACCGTGACCTGACCACACCATTACCTGTTTCAAAGTAGCCAAATGAAAATCACTTTAAAAGTGCCTTGAACATATTAATAAAATGAAAGAATCCATTTATTATGTATACATTGTCTGTATATATTATACAAAGATTTCCACTTGTATGATATCAAGTGATTCCAACCAGCTGGGCACACACTGTTTGAATGAACTTTGTTTCCATGTTGAAATTAAGTTGAACTAACTTGGAATATATGTTGAATTGACTTCTGTGCCCTGTGGGAAATGATTTGTCCTTATCTGACCTTTGATGGAGCTTGGAGAGGAGCAAAGCCCTATCTATCTGCTAGACATCACTTGAATGATGACTGGTCTTTTTCCTTTCAAAAAGAATAGTATGAAAGGAAGAATGAAGTTAGGTACTGGGTTGATAGAGAGCCAGAATGCCCCTGGTCGGTTTGGGAAACATTGACCTACCGGTATTCTATTGGATCTCCAGCATTAGAAAAGCGTATATTTGGCTGAACCAACAGACCTCATTCTCATGGAACCCCACGGGAATTCTTTGCACCATTGTAATCGTATCAATACCATGTAAAGAAGCCGCAAACGTCTTTATAGGCTAACAATCGTTTGAACGAGGTCAGACGTCTAGAAATTCAGCAGACACACTCTGACACAACACCCTGTGTCGATTCGTTTGGTAAATTTATTTTGCTGTTGTTGTGGATTTTGTTGTTGTGGTTACAAGTGCAACTGAAGTAGCCTTCTATTCAATAGCCTTAAAATAGTCTTGACATTATCATGAAAGAAATACATCTATTAAATGTGTTAAAATATATTAATGTTTTATAATACGTTTACATGTTATGTGTTTTACTCTTAATAATGGAAGCACAGCAAGTAGACCAATTTTATACACCCCGATCCATGCGCACGCTGAGTGCCAAACTACCAATACCATCGAATGATTTTTAAACGTTTCATTATAATAATTGGAGCTAAAAACACACTTTTAAATGGGTGTATCGGGATTATTCCGTCTTCTCATTGAAAAGCACACGGTCTCTCTCACACGCTTTCTTTTGCTCATCAACAAGTGCCCGCTCTTCCAGCACATGCAACTCGCGCCGGACCCACCTATGGTGATGCAAATGAGCGCGCGCACGGCGGAAGCCCATCGCGCCCACGGATTGGTCCCGACTCTTGGAATACAATTATCTCGAAAAACCCGACGAGTGAAAGGGAAGAACTTTTTGTCACCACGCAGGTCTCTTCAGTTTGAGAGAATCGAAGCGCTACAAGTGGTTGTCTGCAACTGCGCCGAGAACCTGCTGACTGAAGGACTGTTTGTTTGTTTTTAAAACAGCGCAAACATTTCGAGTTTACTTTTCTCTCCCATGATTGAGGTAATGACCACTTTACACACCAACTCGTAATTTAATCCCTGTGGTTCGAAGCGGGTGTGTCTTCTGTGTTCTTATTAGTTAATTAGGAACACTTGGTGCGTTCGGCTTCGCCTTTAACAGGCGACAGAGGCTGTGACTGTTTAGTTATCCATTTTTAAATTGTATTTATTTTGAACTGAGACACTTTCAAAGTTCCAAACAATGTATAGCATGATGGAACACGAGCTGAAGCCTTCTGGGCAACAACAACAACAACAGCAGCAGCACCACCACCAAACGGCCCAGGGCATGTCCCCGGTTACTGGAAACATTGGCAACTCTCACCTGGGGTCCAAATCCGTGTGCCCTCCGGGCGGGGACCCAATGGACAAGGTCAAAAGGCCCATGAATGCCTTCATGGTGTGGTCCAGGGGCCAGCGCCGCAAGATGGCCCAGGAGAACCCCAAGATGCACAATTCTGAGATCAGCAAGCGGCTTGGCGCGGAGTGGAAGCTGCTGACCGACGCCGAGAAGCGGCCGTTCATCGACGAAGCCAAGCGCCTCAGGGCAGTGCACATGAAGGATTATCCCGACTACAAGTACAAGCCACGGCGCAAGACCAAGCCCCTGCTCAAGAAGGACAACCAGATGGCGAAGTACCCTCTCTCCGCCGGGAACCTGCTGGCCGCAGCGGCCGCGCAGGGCCAAGGTGGGAGCGCCAGAATGGAGAGCTACGGGTGGGGCCCGGCGGGAGGTTACGCTGGGATGCAGAACGAGGCCCTCGGCTACACTCAGCAGCTGCACCGCTATGACCTGTCCGCGCTCCAGTATCCCCAGGCCATGACTGCAGCACAGACATATATGAATGGAGCCAACACCTACAAGTAGGCTATGTTCTGTTCCATTCTTCCACATGTTCTTGTAAATGACTCGAGGGGCATGTAGCGTTACATGCGCCTAGACTACACGTAATTCCTGTTTGGGTAATTTTTAAAAAGCTTTTAAATTAAAAGGTTGATGCGTGTACTTGTTTTTCCATTATGCCCGTCAGCTCCACTAAATTGAGCATTTTTCATTAGATTATTTGGTCTATTCAGTATTGTAAGCTTGAAGAGATCCCCCTCGTAAACCTTGGTCTACTTCAACACTTGCTTGAAAGTTTGTATCCTGTTTTTAAATGGCCTCTATAAAGTATCATCTGAATGGAATATTTGATATCAGTAATGATAACCAGGCACTCACTTTCTCGAAGTCAAACAGTGGAAGGCTATTGAAGATGAAGAATCAATGTCCTAATCATCAAAAACAATTGTTTAAATGGTATCGGTATAAGCTACCGTAGGCCTAATTACAACAACACAATAATACGTTGTGGCTGATATTCTGAAAGCCAAGATCAATTATTAAACCCTTTAACATTTCCTTTTTACTGCTTTGTCAATTGCACTAGGCCTATTTCAATATTTGTAGTCTTTACCTACCTATCCTATTTCGTTATGGTTTTAAAATATCTATTCGACAGTTAGAATAATGGTCTTTAATTGTTTATCCCATCTAATTAGTAGAATTACAATAGTCAATATTCCCATGGGCAAACACTTCAACACACTCACACTAGTGGATCTGATCATCTGTTAGTTGCCAAACTGGATCTGCTAGCCTGTCAGAAAGGACGATTCATTATTACCAGTGTCATGACTCGACAACTGTCACCCACTCAGCACAGAGCCAAAACTTTTGTTTTCTTTTTGCAAATTATATATTTTCTCAAATGGCTTGTTTTTTGTTTGTTTCAGAAATGATAAATCTACTGCACATATTTTATGATATTATAATTTAGATTATTTTGCCAAAGAACCTGTGTAGGCCTAAAACTCGGGAAGTTAGAACTGTGTAATTGTAGTAATTAGTTAAAATATGCTGTTTACTTGTTTTCAGGCCGTTGGAATGAGCATGTGAAGAGGCCCACTATGTGAAAGCTTTGTTTGTGTGGGCCTTCACCCTCAATCCTCTAGTCCGCTTCAATGCCGCCTTCCAGGCCTCTTCTAGAGAAAATATAACACAAGTATATTTTAAAATGTTCTCGCCTGAAGAACAGAATTCTGATTAGCTGTAGTGAACCTAAAGGAGAATATCTGTTGTTCACTTTACAGTGCGGTAGTCATGTTGGTGGCCTAACCAGTCTGGGCCTGCCCTAGCTGTCCCCAGCCCCACGCCCAAGCCCCATGCCTTTTGTAAACATGGTGAATTCCATCACGTGTATAGGGCTCTCCCTTCGGGGGACTGGCAGTTCTTTCATGTTGGTCACATCAATCAAGTCTGTTATGCATCATAATCATATTTATTCAGATGGATTGGTCTTTCAATCAATATGCCCTTTTATTACAAAACAACTATTTAAAATGAAACTCACTGACCTGCAAATTGCACCAGTTTGAGGCTATTTCAAAAGGGTGCAATGTTACAGAACCTTCCAGCCGATGAATGCTTTCTAAATAGTTTTTTTGTTTCTTGAAAGCGCTTTGAGATTATTTCATGTAATGAATAGTGCAACTGAAGTTTATTATTAGAACATTTCAGATGCATAGAATAGTGTAATGGGTTGTTCAATATATGCTACAATTCTACCTGAATTGTGACTTCAGTTGCATGGCCCAAAAATGTCACACCATAGCATTTTACACTGTAGCATGTCACATTTTGACATTGCATGGCATAATATTGATATTGTCCAGTCGCTAACTGTACCCATCTCGCCTCCCCAGCCCCATGTCCTACAGCAGCAGCACCCAGCAGCCCAGCCCGGTCATGTCCATGGTGAAGCCAGAGCCAGTATCACACTCCCCGACTGGTGGACCTAACCACCACCGCGGGCCTCTCCAAGGGGACCTGAGAGATATGATCAGTATGTACATCCCCGGGGGGGACGCCAGTGACCCGGCCGCCCAGAGAGGAGGCTACAGTGTCCAGCAACACTATCTCAGTGGGACCGTTCCCCTCAGTCATATCTAGGGACCAGTGGGGGTAGTGACTGGGACTGGTGTTGGGTGTGCCCGGACAGTTAAAACGCACCCCCGGAACTGAACACCACAGCCTTAGACACACTCATTATGGTTCCGTGTTGCATTAAAAACAGCAGTGACTTTATAGGAAAGGTTATTTTTCTACCTCTGCAATTTTAAATAGAATCCCTTCTTCCACCCCATCCCGTCCCAAGACTGGGTGGTTTGTTCATTCTCCAATCCACTGTTTGGATGGAGACCTGTCCCTTCTCTTTGAACTATGAAGGACTGCTGTATTGTATATACGATCTTTACTTCTCTCCATGATGACAATGTTTGTTTGTGTACATATTATATATTTTTTCTCTCTTGACAAAACTGACCTTGACATCCACAATCTTGGTTCAGAAACTCCCAGGCTCTATGTATGTTTCAAGACTCCATAATGTTCACAATATTCCATTGTATTCTCCTACTGGCATGGTAGCGTCTGTCCCTTGGGTTGATGGGTAATCATCACGACCTAAACCAACCGGGATGGAGACACGACTTCTCTCAAATGGCATCCTATTACCCATCATGCACAAATTAGGATCCGAGCACTATGGGCCCTGGTCAGAAGTAGTGCACTATAAAGGGAATAGGATGCCATTTGGGATGCAAGCACAAAACCCACAATGGAGGGGCCCCACCACAGGAACACAACACACTGGGAACTGGGTTAGCCAATCAAGGTCCTCCAAAGGCCAGTGACATACAAATCACATGACCTGCCACAAGGCTTGAAAAGATTCTGATTCCAGAACTGGGGGTGTGTGTGGCCCAATGGGGCCTCGCTTAGAACGGATCATCTCAAATCAACTAGATGCCTACTACTGACGTGAACTAGATGGAGAAATGCACATAACTTGAATGAAGTGACTTCTTTTTTTATATGTATGTATGGCCTCTTTGTTATGTGCTCTTGTTTTTAAATCCGATCCCATAGGATGACATGGTATAGTCTGTTGTCCAATCTCATGAGTTCACTGAATACAATAGAAAACAGTACATGAAATTATTTTAACTCCTGTTTAGTAGCCGCAACTGTCCAAACCACATACCAATGCATTTTAGTTTAGTTTGAGTATAAAATGTTTAACATAACAGCATGGTTTAAAGTTAACAGTACGTCTTGTTCCTGCAATGAGTTTTCATGCACCATATTATTGTTTGTTAGTCAACTATTTTGACCCTTTTTTTGTAAATGTTTGGAGTTACGCTGCTGGCAAAGTCCCAAGTTGCTATACTGCTTACTGTTCAAATACCCTCTGTATTCTGCAGGTTTAAACTTTGTTCATAGAACACTCTTAACTGTTATACAAATTCTGCATTCCATTTAATTGTTTACTTCAGCTCAAAGTTTTAGCTAGATATTTTTTTTACCAAACACATGTTAATAATGTTCTCTAGTTTGGCAACTGTGTATGGATTTCTACTCTTTAGACTTGTTCAACCAAGCACTGTTATGACACACTGCCTGGGCAACTAACAGTGGAGAATACAATTAATTTTATTTTACAATAAACTTCTGTTATCCAACTTCTCATGTTTTGTATTTGAGCTGTCAGTTGTCTGAGGTATTTTCAGATACCATGTAACATTTTCCTATAAACTCCTTTTGTAGAATAATTAATCTCAAGTTGCTTGAACAAGACTTAGTGAGTGATGGTTAACAAGACTTAGTGGGTGATGGTTAACAAGACGTAGTGGGTGATGGTTAACGTTCCTTCATTTGACAGCCCCTGCTAACCCACATTTCTGATAATTTAGTCGACCAGTGCTGCTTAAAGTTTTTTATATATAGTAAAAAATGTCTGTTTGATAGAACTTGTCATGTTTTGACAGTCTCCTAGTATTGTGCAATACAAACATGAACTTGGTTGCATTGAAATTAGTACCTAATAACTTTCGAGGTCGAGGTAGGGTTAATTTAAATTAATAATTAAACACTGTTTTACATTGCAATCCAAGTGTGTTAAACTGAACTTCTGTTATTTCTTATTTAGGTCAATCCTGTGTGTATAGTGAGGGGAAAAGGCTTGCAACTTGATGTGTATAGATATTTTTAAGGCCCTGATACTAAGGTTTGACTTTTTTTTTTAACTCATGTTCACATGTGGCAAGGATGACAAGTATTAATAAAAATTACAACTCTGGTCTACAAATATATTTCTTGTTGCAGGCTTTCAGCAGTTTCTTGGAACATTCTGCCATGACTTTTCTAAGCTATATTACATTGTTCACTGCACTCTTGTAGGCCTATTCCGTTTTTTTCCAATTGAGTCTTCACAACGATAACGCACCATAGACTATTCTATATGGGAAATGTCTGACACAGAATATATTTAAATTGTGCCAGTTGGCATAATACACAGATTACACACGTCAGATTGAGAGGTCGATTCAAAGAAGGTTTTGATATGGGAATCTTTAGGAGCCGGATTTATATTTCGATTGAGATGTCCTATTTTGTCGGGCAAAATTCAGAAATAAATGGCATAATACAGGCTTAAATAAATTCAAGTGCGGGATACTAACTTAATCCAATAGTTAAAGCAAGCCAATGGACCTACGTTTTTATGCTTTTGTTATAAAGGTGACTGCTAATGTTTTACAACACAGTTTTCATTTGCTCCTATTCAGCTATGGCAGCTCAGCTGTTTGAGTTCTACCTCATCTGTCCGCGGAAATCATTACACAAAATAACAATCGCAGGCCTGACATCACGCGCTCAATCAAAACGAGCTGGGTTTACGTTTAAACAGTGGCACCACAGGTGGACACAGTTATGCTTGGGGATGCTTAAAATACAACTTTCGAGGGAGTCAGACAAAAAGTTTTGGGAGATGGTAGAAGAACAGAGGCGTCCGGGGTGCAGGAGAGGCGCGAGGAGAAGGGGGAGTGGTGTAGAGTGATTTAGGGTCGATCATTTACTTCTTCTTTTAAACCCCCCTCCCTCCCCTCTCCTGAGATAAAGCGGGTGGCTGGCCCGCTCGTAATTGTCCGTTTCGGAGGCACATTGTCAGTAGCTTTTGAGCTCGCAGGTGCACATAGTAAAGCCGCGGAGTCTTCGCAGACTCCCCCAGAGAGCTTTGTTCCCTTTCTCTCGCTCCCCCGCGGAGCAGAAAATTAGCGTTGCATTCGGGGGGCTTCGTCGCCCCCTTTTCTCCGGCTCAGGCTTAACCCTTTCACCGCCTGTCGCAATTCTCATGGAAATTGAAGAGCCTGCGCAGGCTAATCGCAGAGTAGAGGGGAGGGGAGGATGGGAGAGAAGCTAGGGGAAGAGATGAGTGGAGTGCGTTGAAGGGGGGGAAAGTAAGCCCTACACCCTCTTTCGCTCTGTCTCTCTCTCAATTCAATTTAAGGGGCTATATTGGCATGGGAAACATTTGTTTACATTGCCAAAGCAACTGAAATAGATCAAATTTACAGTAAACATTACACTCACAAAAGTTTCAAAATAATAGGCATTTCAAATGTCATATGTCTATATACAGTGTTGTAATGATGTGCAAATAGTTAAAGTACAAAAGGTAAAATAAATAAACATAACTATAGGCTGTATTTACTATGGTGTTTGTTCTTCACTGGTTGCCTTTTTCTTGTGGCAACAGATCACAAATATTGCAGCTGTGATTGCACACTGTGGTATTTCACCCAATGGATATGGGAGTTTATCAAAATTGGATTGGTTTTCGAATTCTTTGTGGGTCTGTGAAATATGTGTTTCTAATATGGTCATATATTTGGCAGGAGGTTAGGAATGGCAGCTCAGTTTCCGTCTAATTTTGTGGGCAGCGGGCACATAGCCTGTCTTCTCTTCAGAACCAGGTCTGCCTTAGGTGGCCTTTCTCAATAGCAAGGATATGCTCATTGATCTGTACATAGTCAAAGATTTCCTTAATTTTGGGTCAGTCACAGTCGTCAGGTATTCTGCCACTGTGTACTCTCTGTTTTGGGCCAAATAGCATTCTAGTTTGCTCTGTTTTTTTGTAAATTATTTCCTATGTGTCAAGTAATTATCTTTCTGTTTTCTCATGATTTGGTTGGGTCTAATTGTGTTGCTGTCCTGGGGCTCTGTGGGGTTTGTTTGTGTTTGTGAACAGAGCCCAAGGACCAGCTTGTTTAGGGGGCTCTTCTCCAGGTTAATTTCTCTGTAGGTGATGGCTTTGTGATGGAAGGTTTGGGAATCGCCTCCTTTTAGTTGGTTGCAGAATTTAAGGGCTCTTTTCTGGATTTTGATAATTAGCGAGTTTTCATTATTTGGTGTTTTACATCTCTCTCTCTCTCTCTCTCCCTCTCTTTCCCTCTATGACAATCTGAAATTCAGGAACCAGCTCTACCAACATGGCCTGTCGTTTCCCTGGCAATTTAGGGCTGTGAAACTGGACATGAAGCACGTAAATTGGCCGCCACTACACTAGCCCTGGCCCATAACCACATGCACACCTCGGAATATTAATTTGCTCCAAGCATTTGGATAGTTGAAAAACATGGTTTATTCCAAAATTAGAAAGATAAAGAGAAACGTTAATAAATTGTGTGTGGAGAGAACATTTTGTTGCTCCAATTCTTTGACATGAGTGGTGGAACTGTATAGCCTAGGACTTTCTAAATGGTCAAATATGGGCCTATACGTTTGACAACATTACTTTAGTGATCTATAGCCTGTAATTGGACAACATCCTTATAAAGGGCCCCTGTATGGCAGAAGTTAGATAAGTGCCAGCTTGTGCACCCTGTGCATTCAGATGGGGGTTGGTTCTGGTGAGGTTGTTGTAAGGGTCGTGTAGGGGTGGTATGTATTTAGGAAGGAGGATTTCTGGTAGAATCCATCCAATCTCTTAGCAAAGGGCAGTGAGGCCTCAACAAGTGGTTGCCATGGATTTGGTGAGCAGGGGCTAAACAAGTGCGTGGGAGATGCTGGTGGTGTGACTTTTAAAGAGTTACGAGAAGTTGTAGTCATCAGAAGCAAACAACAGTCTCCTCTATGACTCAGGTGGTCGGTACACATACCCTCAGTTATTTTTTTATCTGCAAGTTGACATTTTCCTTAAGCAAGTTGTTGTCTGACACATTTCCTTCTCATATAATAATTTAGCCCCAAATAGATGGTTTGTAAGATGTTTAGTATTATGTAAGATGTTCAGTAGATGTTCATGTTCAGTAACTGTCAACAACATTTCCACTAACTTTCCTCTTATCCTGGGATCCGAACCCTAAACGCTTGCTGTTAGGTAATTTATCCTTTTAGTTATCCTAATGAACGCGCAGCAACTGGCCTCATTGAGTCCCTCTAGATGTGTCAATGAGCAGCACTCAAAGTAGGAGATTGAGGGGTTATCTAAAGAGAAAGAGAAACCCTATTTCTATTTCGTAAGCACTGCTATAGGAAACCTCACCACATCAAAAGTTGTCATGGAAACTTCTCGTGCGTATTATTTACCTGCATTCCTTGGGGAGCCAAGAAACCACTCCTCTCTCGCACGCAGAGCAGACCAGAGCGCACCCTTTCTGCAACCGCGCCCGCTCCGCGCGCACACACATAGTTTACCTAGGACTAGGCAAGGATTTGAGCGTCACAGAAAAGTACATTAAAATTACCACATCCAATAGTAATCGCACAATTTCTTACGTCTTGTTTTATGTGTCTTTTTATGTGGCCTTTAATTGACCAGAAACACTATTTGAGGTTTATGCAGAAGCTTATTTGGACAATAAAAATGGCTATATGTTGGGCAACAGTATCCCAACTAGACACAACCCTTCACACATATTATGAATATAAAATTTGCCCATTTTAAATAAGATATATATTTTTAATAGATATGGGCATAACAACTGTGGTATAGAGGCCTATCAATGGTCATGGAGAGGTTAACGACAGAAATACAGGTTTAAAAACCCTTAAGCCCACAGCCCATCAACGTCTGACTGTGTGACTACCAACCAACCACTCCCTTCTCCACAGGTCGTTGAAATACCTGCTCGTTGCGTTGTTTGCTCGCAGGTGAGCAAGTGGGTGGGTGTCTGCTTCTGGCGCAGCGGCTGCCACGAAGGAGAGCGCGAACGGCTGCAATGTCAGTGAACGCCGGATCCGCCGCATTTTTCACCCACCCTCACACGCTCCCAGCTGAACACCCCGACTCATAGAGTAGCTCGGGGAGGGCGGCTACCGGGAAACCCTGATCAGTGATTAACTCGTAATAATATGCAGTTTTGTGACGTACATCCGTATAACTTCTATGGGTTCTTGTCTGCACTGTCAGGTCTATAATTAGTGGAGGAGATTTTGTAGCAATGAGGACTGACTGAGTGACGTGATATCCAATAGATTTGACTATAGAAATGGGTGACATATTCATCCAAAAGTCTTGTTTTGTCAGGGCATGGGGGTCATGTACTCAAACAAAAAAAGGGCACACACATTTAGTTTCTTCCGCAACCGCTGTCACAGACTTGTTGAGCAATTACTACCAGAGGGGAAATCAGCACAATCTGATGAGTAAAGTATTTTGCTAAACTATTTTGAACTGGAATAAATGCTGCACTTGTTACCAACGACCAGCACAATTCCAGTCATAATAAAAGATTGTAAGAAATACTGTAGCCAATATCCAACCCAACTCCATTTGTTGCAACTATCATGTATCCCGGTGGTTGTCAAACCGTTTGACCTGGAAACCCCAAAAAGAAACCGTAGGCCTATAAAACTTGCGACCACCCGCGCACACCACCCGTGCACACACATGCGCACACAATTACTGCATTTAGTCTGACATTACAGCCATAAAAGGTGACGCATTTTCAAAACGCAAGATAGGCTACAGAAATAAACTGCGTTCTACGCCTGCATTTAGAGCTGAAAGTAATCCATGTTAGCATCTGACATCAACTAGGGATATATGATGTCACTACTCTGGAGTCCAGAGCCTGCTTTCTATCTACTTGTTGTAGTGGGTTTACAGGATCGGATGGAAACGCATGTTCAGTCTGCACCACGCCATCACTTTGTAGGGCAGGCCTACTTGCAGAGTGCTACTTGCCAGCCGGGTAGCCCTGTTCTTCCTCACAAATATCGTATTAAATTCGCCAGAATATGTTACGTCTCCATCCCATAATATTTAAGGAAGGGCGATGTTACAGCAGTGTATCTTTAGACATCGCTGGTAGCCACCCAAACGAGGCCTATCTGAAATATGAACATTATCAATCAAATCGCCAGGTAGCCATATTGTTCTGGCGAAGATGAGTCAGTAGTAGATTTCTAAACGGTATTTTATATGGATAATACATTTAGGCCTACTCTGATTTTGCCTGGCAAAACTGGAAGAAATTAAACAAGTTATTTCTGGTCACTAATCTGGATATGACGAGTCAATCAAGACGAGCCAGTCTTTGGTTCTGAAGCATAGATGATCATTTAACGATGACTTGCAGGCAGGCAGTGGGTTGAGAACAATTAAAAAACAACACTCTAGGGGGGAATGATATCACCACCAAAAAGGGCACTTTGGAGACTGTAAGGGCAAAGGGGCACGTGCTCTGCACAGGTAGAGCCCTATCGGTGCACGTGCATGTCCAGGGGTTTGGGTAGAGCTATTCAGAGTCGGCAAGAAGATTAAGTGGAATTTCAGTCAAAAGTTACACAGGTATCTTCACGTTTCCATGGTTACACAATACACAATACACACCATCTTGCAAAATGGAGTCTAAACAAAAGTCAGCCAATCACCAATCATCATCATCATCAGTGGTTGTGAAAGTGAAATACTGGTCTGGATGAACCAGACCAACAAGTTAATATGTTAACACAGTGACAGTTTTCTCTGTGGTAGGGAGGTATGTTTGTGTGTTCCCTTCCTCCCACATCTCTCAAC
Source organism: Oncorhynchus kisutch (assembly GCF_002021735.2). Lineage (NCBI taxonomy): Eukaryota > Metazoa > Chordata > Actinopteri > Salmoniformes > Salmonidae > Oncorhynchus > Oncorhynchus kisutch. The sequence continues at coordinate 13,883,196 of NC_034189.2, read as the reverse complement.
AGTTGCTGTCAAAGACTCCACCCTTCCCTGCCAGCCAAAATCTCTGCTGATTTGTCATGTGTGCATGTGTGTGTGTGGAGGAGGCCTACATGCCGGGCTAGCGCAGTAGTATTTAGTGCTGCTTGGTTTGCTGCATCTAGTTAATTCAAGGAACTCAGAAACGATAAGACAACACTGTCTGTGAGTCTGGCTCCAGTCTGCAGTCAAACATTACATGTCATCATCCCTCCTTGTCTCAGGTGTTTCAAACAGCTTCACACTCACAGCGAAGATGAATGAGATAGGTGATTTCTAGCCTACACATTTTTTTTGTTTCCCAGAACAGTGACGTTAACTTCTTTGCGGTAGGGGGCGAACGTGCCCAAATTAAGCTGTCTGCTACTCATCCATGAAAGCTAGAATATGCATATTATTAGTATATTTGGATAGAAAACACTCTGAAGTTTCTAAAACTGTTTGAATGATGTCTGTTAGTATAACAGATCTCATATGGCAGGCAAAAACCTGAGAAAAAAATCCAACCAGGAAGTGGGAAATCTGAGGTTTGTAGTTTTTGAACTCAGCCCCTATCGAATACACAGTGGGATATTGGTAATTTTGCACTTCCTACGGCTTCCACTAGATGTCAACAGTCTTTAGAAACTTGTTTGATGCGTCTACTCTAAAGGAGGGGCTCATAAGAGCTCTTTGAGTGAGTGGTCTGGCAGAGTGCCACAGGCTCAGTCTTGCGCGCTCACGTGAAAGGTAGCTACGTTCCACTTAATTTCTGAAGACAAAGGAATTGTCCGATTGGAACATTATTGAAGACTTATGTTAAAAACATCCCAAAGATTGATTCTATACATCGTTTGACGTGTTTCTACTAACTGTAACGGAGCTTTTTTGACTTTTCGTCTGAAACTAGTGAACGTGCTTTATGAATGTGGATTACTGGACTGAACGCACTAACAAAAGGAGCTATTTTGGCATAAATGATGGACATTATCAAACAAAACAAACATTTATTGTGGAACTGGGATTCCTGGGAGTGCATTCTGATGAAGATCATCAAAGGTAAGTGAATATTTATAATGCAATCCTGACGAATGTTGACTACACAACATGGCAGATATATGTATGGGCTCTGAGCGCTCTACTCAGATTATAGCATGGTGTGCTTTTTCTGCAAAGTTTTTTTGAAATCTGACACAGAAGTTGCATTAAGGAGAAGTGGATCTAAAATTCCATGCATAACACTTGTATATTTTATCAATGTTTATTATGAGTGTCTCTGTAAAATTGATGTAGCTCTCTGCAAAATCACCGGATGTTTTGGAACTACTGAACATAACGTGCCAATGTAAACTCAGATTTTTAGATGTAAATATGAACTTTACCGAACAAAACATCCATGTATTGTGTAACATGAAGTCCTATGAGTGTCATCTGATGAAGATCATCAAAGGTTAGTGATTCATTTTTTTTTGTGACTCCTCTCTTTGGTTGGAAAATGGCTGAATGCTTTCTGTGACTAGTTGCTGACCTAACATAATGATATGTTGTGCTTTCGCCGAAAAGCGTTTTTGAAATCGGACTCTGTGGCTGGAGTAACGAGAAGTTTATCTATAAAATGGTGTAAAATACTTCTATGTTTGAGGAATTTTAATTATGGGATTTCCGATGTTTTGAATTTGGCGCCCTGCAGTTTCACTGGCTGTTGAGAGGTGGGACGCTCATTTCCCGAGCGGTCCCAGAGAGGTTAAAGGTCATGAACCTTTGCTTCTACATTGATAAGTTTGCTCATAAAGTTACTGGTCTCCCCCATGTCAAACACTTGGTATCAGGTCTCCCCCATGTCAAACACTTGGTATCAGGAGGCAGAATTATTAAGGGGACATCACCCTAACTCTCAAGTACTATTATTTATTATTATTTACCAACTTTTTCTCCCCAATTTCGATCTTGTCTCCCAGTCTCTGATGCTGAAAAACATCCCCACAGCATGATGCTGCCACCACTGTGCTTCACCGTAGGGATGGGGCCAGGTTTCCTCCTGATGTGACGCTTGGCATTCAAGCCAAAGAGTTCAATCTAGTTTTTTTCAGACCAGAGATTCTTGTTTCTCATGGCATGTAAGTCCTTTAGGTGCCTGTTGGCAAACTCCAAGCGGGCTGTCATGTGCCTTTTATTGAGGAGTGGCTTCCATCTGGCCACTCTACCATAAAGGCCTGATTGGTGGAGTGCTGCATAGATGGTTGTCCTTCTGGAAGGTTCTCCCATCTCCACAGAGGAACTCTGGAGCTCTGTCAGAGTGACCATCAGGTTCTTGGTCACCTCCCTGACCAAGGCCCTTCTCCCCCAAAAGCCAGCTAGGAAGAGTCTTGGTGGTTCCAAACTTCTTTCATTTAAGAATGATGGAGGCCACTGGGTGGTTGGGGACCTTCAATGGTGCTGAATTTGTTTGGTACCCTTCCCCAGATCTGTGCCTTGACACAATCCTGTCTCTGAGCTCTACAGACAATTCCTTCAACCTCATGACTTGGTTTTTGCTCTGACATGCACTGTCAACTCCAACAGTTGACAGTGCATGTCAGAGCAAAAACCAAGTGATTGAACCTCACTCAATCAATTGAATTTACCACATGTGGACTCCAATCAAGTTGTAGAAACATCTCAAAGATGATCAATGGAAACAGGACACATCTGAGTTTAATTTCGAGTCTCATAGCAAAGGGTCTGAATACGTAAATAAGGTATTTCTGGGTTTATCTCTTATTTTTTTAAAATAAATTGGCAAAATAAATGTTTTTTGAAAACCTGTTTTTGCTTTGTCATTATGGGGTATTGTGTGTAGATTGAGGAGGGAAAAAAATCATTTAATACATTTTTGAATAAGACTAACGTAACAAAATATGGAAAAAGTCAAGGGGTCTGAATACTTTCCGAATGCACTGTATATTTGATGGGATGTATAGACTTTAAGGACAGTATGTAGATATACTACATATTCTGTCTGTAGAATACATGGATAGAATAGTATATTACAGCAATAGTTGAATAGCATGAACTTGAGTAGAATACAGTATATACACATGAAATGGGTAAAACAGTATGCAAACATTTTAAAGTGACCAGTGTTCCATTATTAAAGTGACCAGTGTTCCATTATTAAAGTGACCAGTGTTCCATTATTAAAGTGACCAGTGGTCCATTATTAAAGTGACCAGTGGTCCATTATTAAAGTGACCAGTGGTCCATTATTAAAGTGACCAGGGTTCTATTATTAAAGTGACCAGTGGTCCATTATTAAAGTGACCAGTGTTCCATTATTAAAGTGACCAGTGGTCCATTATTAAAGTGACCAGTGGTCCATTATTAAAGTGACCAGTGGTCCATTATTAAAGTGACCAGGGTTCTATTATTAAAGTGACCAGTGGTCCATTATTAAAGTGACCAGTGTTCCATTATTAAAGTGACCAGTGTTCCATTATTAAAGTGACCAGTGTTCTATTATTAAAGTGACCAGGGTTCCATGCTGATGACACTGTCATGTACTCTATCGCTTCAACGGCTGACCAAGCGTTATCACTATTGGAGACAGATTTTAAGATATTTCAAGGGTCTTTTATACAGCTGAAACTTGTTTTAAATGCAAAGAAAACACATTTTATGATTTTTAATAGGTTCAAAAAGTTGGTTGAAAATACACTTGAACTCACAAGCTTACATGGTTCTCGAATGAATCAGGTCTCTGCATATAAATACTTAGGGATATGGTTGGATGATGAACTGTCTTTTAAAATGCATATTGATTAACTTTGTAAACGGCTAAAAATCAAGCTAGGCTTCCTCTATAGAAACAGGACATGTTTGTCCTCTCCAAATAGAAGACAAATTGTGCAAGCTAGTGTATGTCTGTTATAGATTATGGGGATATGTATATACATGCATTCTACAGCATCTGAATTTATCTTTGCGCACTTAGGTTTGTTACGGGTGCAAACACCACTGTGTTTTATGTCAAAATTTGGGTTGGACTTCGCTGTCCGTGAGACGAGAACAACATGCTCTGTTTGTCTATAAAGGACTTCTGGATAAACTACCTTCTTACTTTTATTTAACTAGGCAAGTCAGTTAAGAACCAATTCTTATTTTCAATGACAGCCTAGGAACAGTTAACTGAATTGTTCAGTGGCAGAACGACAGATTTGTACCTTGTCAGCTTAGGGATTCGAACTTGCAACCTTTCGGTTACTACGCTCTAACCACTAGGCTACGCTGCCACCCCATATTAGAATTAGAATTCCTAAAACCAGGTCTCAAGCATGGATTACACTTGAAGCCCATGTGATTTCCACAGAGTTGGGCATGGCTGCCTTCCTGTTACACTCCTTGCTTATGGAATAGCCTGCAGACTAAACTTAAACTTGAGACTCTTGTCCGCCTGTTGCTCATTTTAAATATTTATTGGAGGATTTGTATTTTTGTATTGCTTGTATCATTGGGTTTACTTGATAGCTACCTACACAAATAGCTAGCTAGAACAAAGTGTTAATAAGATAAATTCGTTTAAAAAGATTAAAAGCAATACAAATAAGTTCTCTGCCAAATGGAAGATGGATAAAACATTTTTGATACAATTTCAAGTTTGCTTGATATGTTTTTACTGCTCACTGTATCCATGTTTGACATGGGTGTTTCAAAGAGCTGTCAGTCAAGGCGAGCTCATGAATATACCCTCCCCGCCCACTCAGCCAGCCTTTCAAACTTTTTCTCCAATTTTAAGCATTTCTATCCAAAACAAATACTATGGGTGATATTTTAGTCACTCAAAAGGCTATTTTACATAGAAATCAGATTGACGGTTCATGACCTATATGGATGGATATGTCGAAATATATAATCGTATGAATGTGATCAAATCTAGTAGCCAACCACTATGTAAAAAAATCACCTGTTGAGTGTGTGGTTTGAGATATTTGCTGACTAAAATACTATATTAACTACTGGTATACCATCTGTGATTTAACAAGCGTCACTAATGTTGTTTATTATTTGATAATAACCAATCAAACGCCACAAGTTGGAAAACATCCTGATGTTGTGTTCTATTCTCAACTCTCTGTTAAGACCATGGGTGGTATGTACACACTGACAGACCGGTCAAAAAAAGTTTTGCTGAAGTTTCCCAGGTAGTGTAGGTCTGATTCACACACGCACGCACGCACGCACGCACACACGCACTCACACACACACACACACACACACACACACACACACACACACACACACACACACACACACACACACACACACACACACACACACACACACACACACACACACACACACACACACACACACACACACACACACACACACACACACACACACACAACAATGACAGATGGGACACATTAGACAGGGGTATAATGCTGCTAATAGAGGAAATGTTTGTCAAGGGAGAGACAGGTAACCTTAAAGAGCTAGTAGAGACAAGCCCTAAGGTAGACAGGTCTGAGAGACAGGTAACCTTAAAGAGCTAGTAGAGACAAGCCCTAAGGTAGACAGGTCTGAGAGACAGGTAACCTTAAAGAGCTAGTAGAGACAAGCCCTAAGGTAGACAGGTCTGAGAGACAGGTAACCTTAAAGAGCTAGTAGAGACAAGCCCTAAGGTAGACAGGTCTGAGAGACAGGTAACCTTAAAGAGCTAGTAGAGACAAGCCCTAAGGTAGACAGGTCTGAGAGACAGGTAACCTTAAAGAGCTAGTAGAGACAAGCCCTAATGTAGACAGGTCTGAGAGACAGGTAACCTTAAAGAGCTAGTAGAGACAAGCCCTGAGGTAGACAGGTCTGAGAGACAGGTAACCTTAAAGAGCTAGTAGAGACAAGCCCTAAGGTAGACAGGTCTGAGAGACAGGTAACCTTAAAGAGCTAGTAGAGACAAGCCCTAAGGTAGACAGGTCTGAGAGACAGGTAACCTTAAAGAGCTAGTAGAGACAAGCCCTAAGGTAGACAGGTCTGAGAGACAGGTAACCTTAAAGAGCTAGTAGAGACAAGCCCTAAGGTAGACAGGTCTGAGAGACAGGTAACCTTAAAGAGCTAGTAGAGACAAGCCCTAAGGTAGACAGGTCTGAGTGACAGGTAACCTTAAAGAGCTAGTAGAGACAAGCCCTAAGGTAGACAGGTCTGAGAGACAGGTAACCTTAAAGAGCTAGTAGAGACAAGCCCTAAGGTAGACAGGTCTGAGTGACAGGTAACCTTAAAGAGCTAGTAGAGACAAGCTCTAAGGTAGACAGGTCTGAGAGACAGGTAACCTTAAAGAGCTAGTAGAGACAAGCCCTAAGGTAGACAGGTCTGAGAGACAGGTAACCTTAAAGAGCTAGTAGAGACAAGCCCTAAGGTAGACAGGTCTGAGAGACAGGTAACCTTAAAGAGCTAGTAGAGACAAGCCCTAAGGTAGACAGGTCTGAGAGACAGGTAACCTTAAAGAGCTAGTAGAGACAAGCCCTAAGGTAGACAGGTCTGAGAGACAGGTAACCTTAAAGAGCTAGTAGAGACAAGCCCTGAGGTAGACTGATCTGAGAGAGATAATCTTGGAGAGCTAGTAAATCAAATCAAACCAAATAGTAGAGAAAAGCCCTGAGGTAGACAGATCTGCAAGAGAGGTAACCTTAAAGAGCTAGTAAATCAAATCAAACCAAATATTAGAGACAAGCCCTGAGGTAGACAGGTCTGAGAGAAAGCTAGAGAAAGAGGGAGAAACATAGAGAGATAGTTAACCTTAATGAGGTAGTAGAGACATGCTGGTCCTGTTCTAAAGTGGTTTAGGACCTATTTAACCGGTCGAGAGATTTTTGTCACTCTTGGTGAGCATAACTCAGAGAAAATACATATCACATGTGGCGTTCCACAGGGATACATTTTGGGTCTGGTACTGTTCAGTTTATATATGTTACCTGTTGGCAGTGTTATCAGAAAGCACAGCATTGATTTTCACTGCTATGCAGACGATACACAACTTTACATTTCTGTGTCACCAGAGGATTTTAGCTCAACTGGTAAATTATTAGACAGTATTAGTGATTCCTCCAGCTAAATCAAGACAAGACCGAGGTACTCTTTGTTGGAGCCAAAGCACAGAGAGAGAATCTAGCCGCACTTTTTAATTCATGGGTAATAAATATTAAACACCAGATTAAAAAAACATAGGTGTTATTTTAGATTCAGAACTACATTTTCAATCACACATTAGGAATGTGACCAAAATAGCTTTTTACCACCTGAACATTGCCAAGGTGCGTCTGTTTCTCTCTCAGGCTGATACAGAGAGACTCATCCATGCTTTTATTACAAGCAGGCTTGACTAATGTAATGCTCTCCTGTCTGGTCTACCCAGAAAAGCCATTGGTCAACTGAATAACATACAGAATGCTGCAGCACGGGTACTGACCAAGACCACACGGAGAGCACACATTACACTGGTTTTAAGGTCTCTGCACTGGCTGCCTGAGAGTTTTAAAATTAATTTAAAGATTATTCTATTGGTTTTTAAATCAATCCACGATTGTTCACCCCAAGAGATGTCAGACATGCTTTTAAGTTATGTACCCAGTAGGTCCCTCAGGTCCTCTGGCACTGACCTTTTAACTATCCCAAAGCCTAGGACCAAGAGGCATGGAGAGGCAGCCTTTAGTTATTATGCCCCCAGCCTCTGGAATAGCCTGCCAGAGAATCTGAGGGGTGGCGAAACTGTGGACATATTTAAAAGAGATCTGTGTTGCATTCAATGTCTGAAATGTGCTGCATAAATAAAGCTTGATTTGATGCCCTTAGGTAGACCGGTCTGTGTGAGTGAGTGAGTGAGAGAGAGAGAGAGAAAGAGAGAGAGAGAGAGAGAGAGAGGAGGGAGAGGTAACATTGATGAGCTAGTGGAGACACGTCCTGAGGTAGACAGGTCTGAGAGAGAGAAACATACCAAAAGTAGTTTTGAAACTTACCAAAAAACAATTAACAAATTCATTCACTTTTAGACAACTTCCTGAACATAATGTTCCACTGTAATAGTGAAGGTGTAAACTTGGCAGTAGAAAACCTAAACAGTATATTTGACCTTTCAGCTTCCCTATCAAATCTAAAAATGTCAAACAGAAAACCAAAGAAAATTAACAACAATGACAAAAGGTTTGATGAAGAATGCAAAAACCTAAGAAAGAAATTGAGAAACCTATCTAATCAAAAACATTGAGACCCAGAAAACCTGAGCCTACACCTTCACTATGGTGAATCACTAAAACAATACAGGAATACACTACAGAAAAAGAAGGAACAGAATGTCAGAAGTCAGATCAATGTAATTGAAGAATCCATAGAATCTAACCACATCTGGGAAAATTGGAAAACTCTAAACAAACAACAACACGAAGAGTTATCTAACCAAAACAGAGATGTATGGGTAAACCACTTCTCCAATCATTTTGGCCCTATAACAAAGAACAAACAGCAAAAACATATACATGATCAAATACAAACCTTAGAATAAACTATTAAAGACTACCAGAACCCACTGGATTCTCCAATTACATTGAATGAACTACAGGACAAAAAACAAAGCCTCCAACCCAGAAAGGCCTGTGGTGTTGATGGTATTCTCAATGAAATTATCAAATATACAGACCACAAATTCCAATTGCATACACTTAAACTCTTTAACATCATCATTCTAGACCTCACAACCATAAAGAGCAATGGGTTCTATAACTGATTCAAGTATTTTTTGCCAGATCCTAATTGGTATGTATGTTTTATGTTCCTTTTGATGGCATAGAAGGCCCTCTTGCCTTGTCTCTCAGCTCGATCACAGCTTTGTGGAAGTTACCTGTGGCGCTGATGTTTAGGCCGAGGTATCTATAGTTTTTTGTGTGCTCTAGGGCAATGGTGTCTAGATATAATTTGTATTTGTGGTCCTGGCAACTGGACCATTTTTGGAACACCATTATTTTTTGTCTTACTGAGATTTACTGTCAAGGCCCAGTTCTGACAGAATCTGTGCAAAAGATCTAGGTGCTGCTATACGCCCTCCTTGGTTGGGGACAGAAGCACCAGATCATCAGCAAACAGTAGACATTTGACTCCAGATTCTAGTTGGGTGAGACAAGGTGCTGCAGACTGTTCTAGTGCCCTCGCCAATTCGTTGATATATATGTTGAAGAGGGTGGGGCTTAAGCTGCATCCCTGTCTCACCCCACAACCCTGAGGATTGTTTTTATTTATTGCTTTATTACTGGTGACGTCGGGTCCAAGGGTGGCTGCCGAACCAACCCGGCTTCCATGCCTCAGCTGGCTCATCAGGCTTCCATGCCTCAGCTGGCTCGTCGGGATCCCATACCTCAGCCGGCTCGTCGGGATTCCATAACTCAGCCGGCTCGTCGGGATCCCATACCTCAGCCGGCTCGTCGGGATCCCATAACTCAGCCGGCTCGTCGGGATTCCATACCTCAGCTGGCTCGTCAGGATCCCATAACTCAGCCAGCGCGTCGGGATCCCATACCTCAGCCAGCTTGCCAGGCTCCCACGCCTCAGCTGGTTTCTACAGGTTCCCGCAGCTCAGCTGGCTCTACAGGTTCCCGCAGCTCAGCTGGCTCTACAGGTTCCTGCGCTTTAGCAGAAGCGATTGGTCTGGTCCTCGGGACCATCCCTCTGGTCGGCGCCCTGCAGCTGGAACTGTACGTCAGGGAGGGGGTACTGTCTACTCCCGCTACTCCTCTCTGGCAATCGTCATACCTGCCACCATCGTTACGCGCACCTGCGCTTCGGGAGACTCACCTGGACTCCATCACCTTTACTGTCGTTTTATTTCTTTACCTACCTATTGTTCACCTAATACCTTTTTTGCACTATTGGTTAGAGCCTGTAAGTAAGCATTTCACTGTAAGGTCTACACCTGTTGTATTCGGCCCACATGACAAATACATTTTTGATTTGATCACCTTCCTGATTTCCTCCCCTATAGCTGTCACTCTCTTTGGTTCTTTTAGATCTTCTGTGAGTGTAATGTTTACTGTTAACTTTTGTTTCACGTTTGTTTATCTACTTCACGTGCTTTGGCACTTTTAACATGTTTCCCATGCCAAGAAAGCCCTTTAATTGAATTAAGAGGGGGGAGAGAGAGGAGAATGGTTCGTGGAGATAAGCTATTTTTTTTGTTTTAGTGTGTTCATACTGAAACACGGATGGTGCAAACCTACATTTTTATGATTATAGGATAAACAAGGGAGAGGAAAATTTGGCTACACTTGATCTTAATCCTGTGACTGAACATACTAAACCATTGGAAGAGATGAATGGGCTTGACTCTTATCAGCTAGCTAAGGCATTCACCAAAACTCCCCCGCTGAGGTGGGGCAATGGTGTGTTCTGCCAGAGATAGTGTCATCCACAGATGGCCAGATAGGGGTAGATGGGAAATGCAGGCCTAGCGATCAGCAGGTAGATAAAGATAGGCTGACACAGTGTGTGTATGTGAACCATAGACATGTCTCAAGCACAGTGGAATGAAACTGTCCTCTTCTGAACCTGTCAGACCCCTCAAGAGGATTCCATCTAACAGTTGGTACGGCCTAACGAAGTTGAAGCTCGGCATCTCCGCCATTCAGCTGCACAATCACAATCAGATATGCCTGCTGTGGCTCTCTCTTTCAATGAAAAGTCCCTTTTATTTTCTCATTTTCTCCAAACTCTTGTTCTTAAATGCCTGTCGATCTCCCTCCTGCTTCTGCTACTCTTTGGCATGCTACAACCAGCGTTTCTCTCTCTTTCCAAGACAACCATTTCTCTACTCTATTTCCCCTCATGTGGCTTGGCTCCTCCTTTCTCTCGCTCTCTTTCATTCTGTAATAGAAAGACAGGAATAAAGCAGGTAAGTGAGTGATACACAAAGCATGAGGGAAACTGATGAGAAAAGGGATGAAGAGAGAAAGAAGTACTTTGCTGAGCGCGAGGGAGATAAGGAGAGAGAGGGAGTGTAAACATATGTTTCCCATGCCAATAAAGTGCTTTGAATTGAGAGATTCAGTATAAGTAATCACAACTGTTTTGGTGTGGAGTAGCTTACTGTAGAAATAGTGTATTTCCGTAATCCTCCGTAACAACCACTCTCAAGTTGAATTCACGGTTGGAAAATGTCCATCTCAAAAAAGTGAGTTTTGTTGTCTTAAATTTGATCAGAATTGTGGGACTTTTTGGTTGCCGGGGTTCTTGATGATGTCAGTGTGATGGAGGACAGTGAGTCACGGGGCTGTTGGAACCACACACAGACACAGGGGGTCAGTTGGAGGGTGGGTAATTTGCTGTCAGGGACTGGAAAAAAGAGAGGGAGGAAGAGAGAGAAGGGGGAGGTCAATTCAATGGGAGGGTAAAGTGAAAAGAAGGCGATGGACAGACAGATTCAAATGTTATGATAAAGAGGGCATGAGAAAGAGAGGATGGATGACATCACAAGAGAAATGGAGAAACGTATTAATAAAGTTTGTGGGAAAAAAATGGTGAGAGTATAAGTAGAGACAAATTCATGTATATAACATATTTATTACTCACTGATTAAAAGCTAGTGAGTCTAGGCATCAACAGAGAACAAGATCTTCACGCCCCTACTTTGAGAAAACTAAGATTATGTATGTAATAATGGGTGAAAGTTTGTCTCCATCTACTGGTTAAACATCTTTTTAAAGATGTTTAACCTTTAACTAGGCAAGTCAGTTAAGAACAAATTATTATTTACAATGACGGCCCACCCCTGCCAAACCCGGACAACGCTGGGCCAATTGTGTGCCGCCTTATGGGACTCCCAATCATGACCGGATGTGATGCAGCCTGGATTTGAGATAAACATCCTTCTAGATAAAAGACCCACAACGAAAGACACGCTGGAGCAGTCCCAACAAAAACAAAACATATTTTATTAAATGTTCACATTTAAATTCAACTTTCTTACCATCATCAGAACCGTAGCACTGGCATGCAACCCGCAAGAGGCACCATAACACGATTAGAAGTTCAAACTCAACAGGTAAACTGAAACTATACAGAGAAGTTGGACTTCAACATCACACTACAACGCACCCACATTTCTGCTCCCAGTTTTATTCTGAATCAAATTTGAATGATTTAACTACTGATCCTACTGACGAAGAAACAAACTGAAAAAACAGAAAAGGTGCGACTGCATCTTGGACTAACAACCGTTTGGCTCAGTACAGTTCTTCTGATTGCCTGCTGACGTCCCCCCAAAGGAACTGGCCTAAGATGAGCGTCCAGGGACAACTTCAGCCAAGACCTCTTTGCTCGCACTCAAGCCACAATGTGCAAACTACCTAACCTTTCTAAAGAATATCTAACATTTTTCTCAAACATATTGACAGAATTTCACAGTGTACCTCTCTATTGCTTGACCCCTTGATCACAGCTATTAGCCAACTTCCTGGTTGTGTTCTAGAATGTTCTCATTCTAGAGTCTGTTCCGAGAACAACCCATGTAATATGACAATGGAATACATTGATGGGGAGGTATAAAGAAACAGATTGCATTGAGTGTGTCGGCACCTCCATCTAGTAGAATCAGTGTTTAAGATGGATTAACAAGAGGGTCAAGCCTTCCTTCCCTGAGCTAAAACACTGATACAAAACCTAGGAGATTTCTCTGTGAACTATTCTAACTTCTAACTGGGCATAAGCTTGGTTTGGGTAGTGGGAATAGAAGTTGATTTGGTCCACGGCTAGGCTATAGTAGGGGCCTGCAGAGTCTTCGTATTGGGTAAATGTCACCCCATATATAGTGCACTAGTAGAGTCCAAAGTAGTGCACTATATTGGGAATGGGGTGTTACTTTCGACAAGAGCCAATAGTCCTGTCAAAAGTAGGGAACTACATAGTTATAGGGTGCCATATTAGATCCATACACACTTGTATATAATCTCTCGGTCATTGTCTGCATCTTGAATGGCACCCTAGTCTTTATATAGTGCGCTACTTCAAAACTAGGTTCCCATTATAGACTGCCTTAGTGTCCAGTCTACTCAGTCTTCTTCAGTGTGGAGCTGCTGTTCCAGTAGTACAGGACCTGGGCAGCGATGAGGCCGTTACAGGAAGAGGATATGACATAGGTCAGGGCCATCAGGGAGTCACCCGTTTCCTGTTTACAGAGAGAAACCAGGAAGAAGAGTTTAAGTTGGATTAGGACAGGATCACACAGACGGAGTCCGAAACGGCACCCCTTTCCCTTTAGAGTGCGCTCCTCTTGACCATGCCCCATATACATATTTGGGACGCATATACACACTCTGACATACAGTGGACACATTTTATAGAGGTTGTTTTACTTGGCCCCTCACCTTGATAGAACCCAGATTGGAAATAACCCAGGTCATTTGACCACCAATGTAAAGCCTACGGCCAGAAACATTGGTGTCTTCTTTGACCCTGACCTAAACCTCGAGCTGAGTGTAAAGAAGATGACTTTTCCCTTTAGTGTACACAGATTTTGACCAGGGACAATAGAGCTGTGGTCAAAAGGAGCACACTATAGGGAACAGGGCTCCATTTAGGACGCATTACACTCTCACACACACACAGTAAGCCGCTCAGGATAAGTGCATCTTCGGAATGACTCAAATGTAAATGTAATGTAAAGCCTATTCACAAATACCTGTATTGAGGTGAATATACGAGCCAGGGAGCCAGCGAACAGCATAAACACAGTGATGGCAGACAGCTGTCCTGTGTGTCCGTTCCCATAGTTAGTCACTACCTGGATCAGCTGTAATGACAGGGAGAAAGGCACATTATCACATAGCAACACAATAACATTATGTTCAATGGTGATAATACCCGAGACACAGGTGTTTGGAGGATATATTGGCACGGTGCTCTTTGGCCTGAGACCAAGTCCAATAGATCCTCCGAATGTTATACAATGGGTTACCAACAGTATAAAACAATCAGCATTCAGGATTAGACACACCCGTTATATAAATTATGATAACTTATAATTTATCTTATTTTTATAGATATATTTTTGCCGTAATTTTTACAATTTAAAATACAAAGAAACCCTAGTAGCCTGGGTACCAGTCTGTTAAGCTAATATTACACTCCTGTGCCAGAGAACAAACAACTGGTACCCAGGCTAGAGGAATGTTGGCTGAACAGACTGGTACCCAGGCTAGAGGAATGTTGGCTGAACAGACTGGTACCCAGGCTAGAGGAATGTTGGCTGAACAGACTGGTACCCAGGCTAGAGGAATGTTGGCTGAACAGACTGGTACCCAGGCTAGAGGAATGTTGGCTGAACAGACTGGTACCCAGGCTAGAGGACTGTTGGCTGAACAGACTGGTACCCAGGCTAGAGGACTGTTGGCTGAACAGACTGGTACCCAGGCTAGAGGACTGTTGGCTGAACAGACTGGTACCCAGGCTAGACAACTGTTGGCTGAACAGACTGGTACCCAGGCTAGAGGACTGTTGGCTGAACAGACTGGTACCCAGGCTAGAGGACTGTTGGCTGAACAGACTGGTACCCAGGCTAGAGGACTGTTAGCTAAAGACTGGTACCCAGGCTAGAGGACTGTTGGCTGAACAGACTGGTACCCAGGCTAGAGGACTGTTGGCTGAACAGACTGGTACCCAGGCTAGAGGACTGTTGGCTGAACAGACTGGTACCCAGGCTAGAGGACTGTTGGCTGAACAGACTGGTACCCAGGCTAGAGGACTGTTGGCTGAACAGACTGGTACCCAGGCTAGAGGACTGTTGGCTGAACAGACTGGTACCCAGGCTAGAGGAATGTTAGCTCAAGACTGGTACCCAGGCTAGAGGACTGTTGGCTGAACAGACTGGTACCCAGGCTAGAGGAATGTTGGCTGAACAGACTGGTACCCAGGCTAGAGGAATGTTGGCTGAACAGACTGGTACCCAGGCTAGAGGAATGTTGGCTGAACAGACTGGTACCCAGGCTAGAGGACTGTTGGCTGAACAGACTGGTACCCAGGCTAGAGGACTGTTGGCTGAACAGACTGGTACCCAGGCTAGAGGACTGTTGGCTGAACAGACTGGTACCCAGGCTAGACAACTGTTGGCTGAACAGACTGGTACCCAGGCTAGAGGACTGTTGGCTGAACAGACTGGTACCCAGGCTAGAGGACTGTTGGCTGAACAGACTGGTACCCAGGCTAGAGGACTGTTAGCTAAAGACTGGTACCCAGGCTAGAGGACTGTTGGCTGAACAGACTGGTACCCAGGCTAGAGGACTGTTGGCTGAACAGACTGGTACCCAGGCTAGAGGACTGTTGGCTGAACAGACTGGTACCCAGGCTAGAGGACTGTTGGCTGAACAGACTGGTACCCAGGCTAGAGGACTGTTGGCTGAACAGACTGGTACCCAGGCTAGAGGACTGTTGGCTGAACAGACTGGTACCCAGGCTAGAGGAATGTTAGCTCAAGACTGGTACCCAGGCTAGAGGACTGTTGGCTGAACAGACTGGTACCCAGGCTAGAGGACTGTTGGCTGAACAGACTGGTACCCAGGCTAGAGGAATGTTAGCTCAAGACTGGTACCCAGGCTAGAGGAATGTTAGCTAAAGACGGGTACCCAGGCTAGAGGAATGTTAGCTAAAGACTGGTACCCAGGCTAGAGGAATGTTAGCTAAAGACTGGTACCCAGGCTAGAGGACTGTTGGCTGAACAGACTGGTACCCAGGCTAGAGGACTGTTGGCTGAACAGACTGGTACCCAGGCTAGAGGAATGTTAGCAGAACAGACTGGTACCCAGGCTAGAGGAATGTTAGCGGAACAGACTGGTACCCGGGCTAGAGGAATGTTAGCTAAAGACTGGTACCCAGGCTAGAGGAATGTTAGCTCAAGACTGGTACCCAGGCTAAAGGAATGTTAGATTAACAGACTGGTACCCAGCCTAGAGGAATGTTAGCTGAACAGACTGGTACCCAGGCTAGAGAAATGTTAGCTAAAGACTGGTACCCAGGCTAGAGGAATGTTAGCGGAACAGACTGGTACCCAGGCTAGAGGAATGTTAGCGGAACAGACTGGTACCCAGGCTAGAGGAATGTTAGCGGAACAGACTGGTACCCAGGCTAGAGGAATACTAGCAGAACAAACTGGTACCCAGGCTAGAGGAATGTTGGCTGAACAGACTGGTACCCAGGCTAGAGGAATGTTGTCTGAACAGACTGTTACCCAGGCTAGAGGAATGTTAGCTCAAGACTGGTACCCAGGCTAGAGGAATGTTAGCTAAAGACTGGTACCCAGGCTAGAGGAATGTTAGCTAAAGACTGGTACCCAGGCTAGAGGAATGTTAGCTCAAGACTGGTACCCAGGCTAGAGGAATGTTAGCTCAAGACTGGTACCCAGGCTAGAGGAATGTTAGCAGAACAGACTGGTACCCAGGCTAGAGGAATGTTAGCAGAACAGACTGGTACCCAGGCTAGAGGAATGTTAGCGGAACAGACTGGTACCCAGGCTATTTAGAGAACACAGAGAACACATGATAATGTTAAATACAAGTATTATCCAACGTGGTCCTTGAACAGTATTATAACAATGTTTTTGTGTTTTAACAATGTCATTATGTTACAACACATAAATTAGCTAAATATGTTAGAAAGCCTAATATACCCCACCTCCTCAGGCCCTATTGCTTAGTTAACACTCCACGTACCCTGCCGATGATGATAGCTGGCATGTTGGAGGCCTGCATGGCCATGACCACAGACATGGGGGTGAAGGGGGAGAGCAGCAGAGCCACCAGGCCAAAATACACCCCCAGGAACAGGACACCTAGGGGTGAGGACAATAACAACAGCCACTGATTATGATGCCAGATAGTCTTATGCCAACTTCACATCCTGCATCGTAAATCTCAAGAAGCAGTGTTACTAGTGAGCATCAGTCCTCACGTCGGGGAGGTGTGTGTGTGTATGTCTTACCTTTGACTGTGTTGCCTCCATAGTGCATGATGAGGAACCCGATGGCTACAGTCTGTAACATGAGGAACAGGGCCTCACCCCAGGCACTGAAGGAGAAAACACTAAATATGTTAACTGGTGGGTCTCTGCATGTCTGTCTGGCCGTCTGTGCACGTGTCTGTCTATGCATGTCTATGTCCATGTCTCTTGTCTGTACAACTACCACAGTACCTGAAGGGGAAGCTGTTAGCGATGCTGTAGGTCATGGTTCCTGTGATAGCCAGCAGCTCTAGCAGGACAGAGTTGAAGCTCAGACCCTCGGCACTCTTAGCCCCCATCAGCTTCAGGATCTGGGGCAGCTTCACTGTAGGAGGGGGGAGAGAAGGAGGGGAGTGGAGGGAGATATGGGTTATATGTATTATCTATATCTGTCCTTAATGACTTTATTGTGAATATCTCTCCATCTATATGAGAGAGAGGCAGAGGGAGTTATGCTTTGTACGTGCAAAGAGAGAGAGACTGACAGACAGCGAGAATGATAGTGAGAGTGAGAGAGAGAAAAGGACAGCGAGAGACACAGAGAGAGAGAGACAGAGAGAGAGAGAGAGAGAGAATCTTAGTCTTACCCATCAAAGACCCCAGGATGATTCCGATGCCCAGACCTTTGCTCAGCACAATCTTCAGACATGGTACTACAGACAGAAAACAAGAATCATTAAACTGGTATTACAAGAGAGATACGACACTCTCATATCTGTCGTTATTGAGAAACTGAGATGGATTGGGACAGTGGCGCTAACCAGCCCTGTGGATAGATAGCCCCATCACTGAACGCTGTCACAACAAAACGAAATACCCACTAACTAGCCCCTGTTCTATCTTTAACTATTTTAGCGGGTTAGATAGCTCCTTATGTACATTCCATCCAATATCATTTCTTGATATCCAGTACCTCTCATCGTAAAAGACACTAGTAACACATTGTGAAATGTCGAGAAAAAACAAATGTGTTTGCAAGTTAGGTAGTTAGCGTTAGCTCATTCATTAAACGTTGAAGCCCTAGCTAGAAAACTGTGCAAAACTGCTACTTACCATCCAGAAAGTTAAAATGAATGAAAAACTCGTCGTAACACGATTCTGGCATGAAATAGGTCAGCAGGAGACCCTTCAGTGGGTCAAACACAGAGATCTTGGGAAGTTCCGTCATAGGGGTCGCCATTATGGAAATATGACGTGACGTAGCTGTGTGCGCATGATAACTGTTCCCCCCACGCTAGACGGAAACATTAACAGAGAATACGGTTCCGGATCTTTGATCATGATGGTATCTAAAATGAACAAACAAACAGTCTGTCATAGTTTTCTGTTTATTGTGTTCCAATTGTAATATCATTACAAAAAGGTGCAGTGAAAATGGAAAACGCTTGGTGTAATTCAATATAATCTCTCTCACGAGAGAAACAGTGATTTTCCACAACAAAACAAGTCTGACATATTCTGGCTGGTGATGTAAAATGAGTTACAAAAACATTGCATAGCAAATCAATCTTAAACACATTGCAGCTTTATCTAACACCAGATGGCGATGCAGATGGCATCTTTGGCCGTGGCACAATCCTGATCTTCATTTCGCCGTCGAGACAGCCGAACACAGGAACCACCTTCTCCTTAAACGTGTCAGTGAACGTATAGATATGGGACCTATTCTCTATATCATAGAAGGAAACCTGTCCCTCCTCAAAGTCCAGGTAGACCCCTACTAGGTGTGGCAGGGCTGAGACAGGTAGCTTGGTCAGGGGGTCATCACAACAGGCCCACAGGTTGTTCTGGGCACTCCTCCACAGGGTCCAGTAGCCCTTTGCTGGGGTCATGGGGAACCGACCTTTCCGGGGTGCAGTTACCGATGTCAATCCCAGTCTCCAGCTGCCTGTGGGGGATACCTCTACTCCCCAGTAGTGCCTTCCTGTGTTGATGGCCTTGTAGTAGAGGAGAGTAGTTCAATACAAGTTTTTCACAATGGATGAGTTGATAGTTGCTAGGGCTGATCAAATGATTTATCAACCCCTTAAAAATATTACTAATAAATCTGAGTGTTGTCTACAAAATAAAGTATGATGTATACTACATAAGAAAAAACACACATATATGGAATCAAAACAGAATCTTCTTTAATTCAACTCACTTCTTTGTCCAGCGACGAAAAATGTCCCTTAACTTGGTTCTTTTTGATTTCTGATTCCCTAATTGAATTGATTAATCAAACTCATCCCCCTACCTGGCATCCCAGAACGCAGGGCCAGGAGTCGAAGCGGAGGGTATTGTTTATAGTGTCGCGCCTCTGGGGGGCCTCCCACACTTCAAGGTTGTCATCTGAGAAGGCCAGCCAGGGGTGGCTGGTGAGGGGTTCCAGACGCACTTGGGCTGCAGAGGTGGAGAAAGGTGGAGGTAAAGGGAAAGAGAAATGGAGGTGGAGGTGGAGAGAGAAAGGGAGGTGGTGGTGGAGAGAGAGATGGAGAGAGGGAAGGAGAGATGGAGAGAGTTGGAGAGGGATGGAGAGAGGTGGATATAGAGGGAAGGAGAGAGGTAGAGAGAGGGATGGAGAGGGGGAGAGAGGGATGGAGAGAGTTGGAGAGGGATGGAGAGAGGTGGATAGAGGGAAGGAGAGAGGTAGAGAGAGGGATGGAGAGGTAGAGAGAGGGATGGAGGGAGTTGGAGAGGGATGGAGAGAGGTGGAGAGAGAGATGGAGAGAGGTGAAGAGAGGGATGGAGAGAGGTGGAGAGAGATGGAGAGAGGTGGAGAGAGGTGGAGAGAGAGGTGGAGATCAAGGAAAGCATGAGAGGTTTTCAGTGACAGCCTTGTTTGTTTCCTCTCAAAATCCTTCAACATGATACTCAATGTTTCATTCATTAAGTGATTCTTAATTTATTGAAAAATGAAAATATTTGTCAGCATGATTTCAATGTAATTTCATGTGTTACTGTGATAAATGTTAGTTATTATTTCTTCCTACTTGAAGCACTGTGAATCCATTGCCATACAGAATTAGGGATGTACTTTTGGCTTCCTATTTGCAATGAGAAGAAGAGATTAGTGCAATAATAACTGGGTGAGGAAGAGAGAGGGTGGGGGTGGTGAGAGAGTGAGAGAAAGAGAGGGAGGGAGAGCGAGAGAAAACAGGATGGGGAATTCAACAGTGAGCTCTCACCAGTTCTCCATGCTCTCTGTTTGGTTGACAACCACAGCTTTGATACGTCCTCCTGACACGACAAACAGGGAGATGAATTGCCAGAGTGTTTATATTGCATGGCTACAGCAGCCTAGAAAGTCTACTAGGGTAGAATTAGTCCAAACATACCTTTCTCTCTCTCTCTCTCTCTCTCTCTCTCACACACACACACACACACACACACACACACACACACACACACACACACACACACACACACACACACACACACACACACACACACACACACACACACACACACACACACACACACACACACACACACACACTATTCTCTCACCTCAGTGTCATTTGACAGTAGAGACCAGGCAATGAACTCCAGCAATGGCAGAACGCCAGCTAGCCTAGACTCCTTGACCCCCCGCGGTCCCAACAGATGCTTCAGGTCCTCGTCTGACAGCCCACACACCTGGGAACACATTTGGTACGCATTTACACACTCTCACATACAGTGAACACGCTGTATACACAGTAGCACATTTCTCGCCCAGGCTCTCTCAAAGACACACACACACACACACACACACACACACACACACACACACACACACACACACACACACACACACACACACACACACACACACACACACACACACACCTCTGATACATTCTTCAGTTCTGTTGCCCATTCCAATATTCTCTGATTCTCTTTCTCCAAACTTTTGTCTTTCCCTCCTCTGCCTGGATCCCTCTTTCCTCTCATCGTCTGAACCTCTGTTGTTGGTGTGGATGTCTTCTGGAGCTGAGAGAACAAAGGGACACTTGTATAATTTAAATAAGAAGGTGATTTTGTCGTAAATGACCCTGGGAATGGAGCCAACATTTGTGTTCATATGACATCTGTGAGGTCAGGAAATGTAATGATAACCAAACACACTAAATCTATCACGAAAATTGATCACAGAAAACACACACAGTGCATTATGAAAGTATTCAACCCCTTATTCTGAAATTGATTTAAAAAAAAAAATCCCCTCATTAATCAACACAAAATACCACATAATGACAAAGCAAATGAAATTTGTTCAAATGTATATAAAAAACGAACAGAAATATCAAATTTTGGGGGTATTGTGTGTAGATTGTTGAGATTTGTTTTTAAATGTAATCAATTTTAGAATTAGGCTGAAACATAACAGAATGTGGAAAAAGGGAAGGGGTCTGAATACTTTCCAAATGCACTGTGTGACACTACTTCTATTGCATTTTGTTAGCCAGGTCACCGTGTTACCTGGTCAAGCTCCTTGGCCCACAATAGAATGAGACTCCGGCTGCTCTCCAAGCTAGGTGATGCTGTGGAACCTTCTCCTCCCGTCACCCCTCTTCTCCTGGCAAGCTGCCAGCAAGGAAGTGATGTTATATTCATGGAAGTGATGCAGATGTGAGGTCACATATTGATCACTGAATTGCCATTTTAGGTTTGACAAACTGTGTGAGTGATTGCAAACGTTTCCATAGAGCTATGTGTTTATGTCAATGTGAGATTTATGTGAAAGTTTAAAGTTGTAGTGTATTTGAGGTTCAAAAAGGCTTCTGAAGTTGGTATATTCCACTGCGAACGGTAATACTTGATTCGTCCTTACAAAAAATATATCAACCCCTCAAAGATGACCATTACAGTTTTTTTCCGATTGCTAAACGACAGTGGACACAACTGGAGTCACATGTGCAAAACTCTAACTACAGTCTGCACAGCAGCAGTTCATGTGGACCAAACTCTAGTTCATTTTTCATTGCTTGAACACAGTTTTCAAAACTCTACACACTTATCCCATGACTTTAACCACAACCTGCACAACACTGTGGATTTACAGCACTTTGTTCAAATGCTAACACACTGCTGTCAAAACTGTGAACCACACATTCAAAACGGAATAGATTGCAGCCTTGTGCCTTTCAAACACTGCTGATTGCAATTTCAGCTGAAAGGCTAAGCAGGTGTCTTGTTTTAGACTTGTTAGTGAACACACACACATATTACAGTATATATAGGTAGAGCTCAGAAAGACTCATTTTGGAAATGGAACAAGGAAGATGGGTTCGTGGAGGGAGAAGGGTGGCAGGGAGAGGGCGGATGCGTGGAGGAAGACAAAGAAGACAAAGAGCTGTTATTTCAGATGAAATAAGGGCTACACTTATAGACCATGTCGTGAACCATGGTCTCTCATTGAGAGAGGCAGGGTTGAGGGTGCAACCCAATCTGCAAAGATCCACAGTGGCATCTGTAATGCAAATTTTCTATCATGCAAACAGGTGAGAGTTACATCCTTACAGTAAATGAAAACATTACAGGAATCTATTTTGTATTGCAATTTTAGAATATTTACACAGATATATATTACAGTAAGTTTGACTGTAAAATATATTTTTACAACAGGACCCAAAGGCTGCCCCCAACAGGGGGAAGAGGAAAAATATTTTCAGATGCGCAGGAAAATGCTATTGTTGACATGGTTGTTGTCAACAATGCAATAAAACTGCGGGAGATTCAAGATAGAGTGCTGGCTGATAATGATACATTTGAAAATGTTAATTCTGTCAGCACAACAAATATTGCTCGAGTCCTAAAGAAACACCAAGTTACAATGAAACAGTTATACACTGTACCATTCGAGAGAAACAGTGAACGGGTAAAAGAGCAAAGATACCAATATGTCCAGGTAAGACGTCTGAGGTTACGTACACAGCTATACAAAATATTTACAGTAAAAAAAAACACTAGCATTTCTACAGTAAAACTGTGCACTTACTGTTTTTCAGAGAGTAATGGAGGTGGAAGCACTGGAAAGACCACATTCATTTGTATTTATCGATGAAGCTGGATTTAACCTTGCCAAAACACGGCGCAGAGGAAGGAATGTTATAGGTCAAAGGGCCACTGTGGAGGTTCTAGGCCAAAGGGGGGGAAATATCACCATGTGTGCTGCAATGGCCAATGATGGTTTGCTTCTCAACACACCACTCATTGGCCCATACAACACAGAAAGGCTTATAGCTTTCCTAGAACAGCTCTATGCTCAGCTAGTGCCAGCAGAACAGGGGGAGCCAGTAAGAAACCCCCAAGTTTTTGTCATAGTTTGCGATAACGTTGCTTTTCACCACTCTGCAGCTGTCACAGATTGGTTTGCAGCACATCACATATTTATGGTTTTGTACCTGCCTGCATATTCACCCTTCCTCAACCCAATAAAGGAGTGTTTCTCTGCCTGGAGGTGGAAAGTGTTTGGTCACCACCCACATGACCAAATGTCTCTTTTGGAAGCCATGCGTGCCGGATGTGAGGACACGAGTCCAGAGGACTGCCAGGGATGGAGAAGGCAATCCAGAAGGTTCTTCCCCAGGTGCATGGCAAGAGAAAACATTAGATGTGATGTTGAAGAAAACCTGTGGCCTGATGCTAGAGAGAGGCAGGATTAGCCCCTCAATTATTTGTTCGAATTACAGTATGTACTTTTAGTTTCTACCTTTTTTCTCATTACTGTAATTCCGTAAATTACTACAGGCTATTGAGGCAAACTGCAAATTTTCATTTACCTTAAAGAATTGTTATGTTCTAAAAAAAATGTATAAATCATGTGAAAGAATGTCTGTGTGTTTTTACTCTCAGTGTGTTCTGAGTGACAGTGTGTGTTATCTCAGTGAGGGTTGTGCATAGTGTTTGGCTGCACTGAGCGTGTTTTGAGCCATGTGTTAAGAGTTGTGTTGCTTGGAATGAGTTTTGCAGGTGATGTGAACTGTTTAGCTCAGGTGACTGTTGGTAGTGCAGACTGTAGTTAGAGTTTTACACATGTGACTCCAGTTGTGCCCACTGTCGTTTAGCAATCGAAAAAAACTGTCATAATAATTCACATAATAATTCACATTTTCAGTTGCTGCAGGATTATTTTCCTGATGTAGAAAACTGGCTGAAATGAAGATCCTACATCTGTACAGGTGGAGATTGTCGTACCTTACTGATGTCCTTCACCTCCTTGGCTAGCTCCTCGATGAGCTGTAGACACTCCTGGAACGTGTGCATATGCTCTAGGCCAGGCTGTGAGCAAAACCACCCAGGTAGGTTCATATAACACACAACCCAGGAAGGTTAATATAACACACCACCCAGGTAGGTTAATATAACACACCACCCAGGTAGGTTAATATAACACACCACCCATGTAGGTTAATATAAGACACCACCCAGGTAGGTTAATATAACACACCACCCAGGTAGGTTAATATAACACACCACCCAGGTAGGTTAATATAACACACCACCCAGGTAGGTTAATATAACACACCACCCAGGTAGGTTAATATAACACACCACCCAGGTAGGTTAATATAACACACCACCCAGGTAGGTTAATATAACACACCACCCAGGTAGGTTAATATAACACACCACCCAGGTAGGTTAATATAACACACAACCCAGGTAGGTTAATATAAGACACCACCCAGGTAGGTTAATATAAGACACCACCCAGGTAGGTTAATATAACACACCACCCAGGTAGGTTAATATAAGACACCACCCAGGTAGGTTAATATAAGACACCACCCAGGTAGGTTAATATAAAACACCACCCAGGTAGGTTAATATAACACACCACCCAGGAAGGTTAATATAAGACACCACCCAGGTAGGTTAATATAAGACACCACCCAGGTAGGTTAATATAAGACACCACCCAGGTAGGTTAATAGAAGACACCACCCAGGTAGGTTAATCTAATACACCACCCAGGTAGGTTAATATAAGACACCACCCAGGTAGGTTAATATAACACACCACCCAGGTAGGTTAATATAACACACCACCCAGGTAGGTTAATATAACACACAACCCAGGTAGGTTAATATAACACACCACCCAGGTAGGTTAATATAACACACAACCCAGGTAGGTTAATATAACACACCACCCATGTAGGTTAATATAAGACACCACCCAGGTAGGTTAATATAAGACACCACCCAGGTAGGTTAATATAACACACAACCCAGGTAGGTTAATATAAGACACCACCCAGGTAGGTTAATATAAGACACCACCCAGGTAGGTTAATATAACACACCACCCAGGTAGGTTAATATAACACACCACCCATGTAGGTTAATATAAGACACCACCCAGGTAGGTTCATATAAGACACCACCCAGGTAGGTTCATATAACACACCACCCAGGTAGGTTAATATAACACACCACCCAGGTAGGTTAATATAACACACCACCCAGGTAGGTTCATATAACACACCACCCAGGTAGGTTAATATAACACACCACCCAGGTAGGTTAATATAACACACCACCCAGGTAGGTTAGTACAACACACCACCCAGGTAGGTTAATATAACACACCACCCAGGTAGGTTAGTAACACACCACCCAGGTAGGTTAATATAACACACCACCCAGGTAGGTTAGTAACACACCACCCAGGTAGGTTAATATAACACACCACCCAGGTAGGTTAGTAACACACCACCCAGGTAGGTTAATATAACACACCACCCAGGTAGGTTCATATAAGACACCACCCAGGTAGGTTAATATAACACACCACCCAGGTAGGTTAATATAACACACCACCCAGGTAGGTTAGTAACACACAACACACAATATCATCCTCTCCCTGATATGTTTTTTTGTCCATAGAACCCACTTTGGTGTTGCTGAGACGAGGCTTGTTCCATGGTTCTGAATGGTGTGCATCCCATTTCTCAAAGTCCCTCCCCTGTAGAAGTGGTACAGGCAAGACCCAAATTACAGATGGATCCAAAATAGTGGAAAGTACCAAAAATAACATTTATGGGTGTGCCCAGCCCAGTCATAATCTATTTAATATGATGATGCTATAGGATTGCCCAACATCTCAGATTCTAAACCTATATGTAGAAAATATGGTATGGCTAGTTGTTTACTGGTTGGAAACCGAACCCACCTTGCTGTTGCTGAGTTGTGGTTTATTCCAGGGTGCTGAGTGGGTAGCCTCCACAGTCTCCAGGCTCTTGTCCTGTATCACCATCAGTGGGAGTACAGACAGGGTTAGAAAAGACAGAATACACCCACACACTAGTAGGCTGATTATACTGTCAAATCCTAGTGTTTACTACAAAGCTGGTCTTGTCAGAGTGGGCTCTAGTCAAAAGTAGTGCACTATATAGGGAATAGTGTGTCATGTGAGACAGCAATAGATGACATCATCATCATCAGGTGAGGGTCCTTCTCCTTCACCTTAGGAGACCGGCTGCTGTGGTTATTAGGCTGCTGCATTACGGTCTATGGAGAGGAGGGAGGGAGAGAGAAAGAGAGAAATAGAGACCGAGAGAGAGAGAGAGAGAGAGAGAGAGAGAGAGAGAAAGAGGGAGAGAGAGAAATGAGGAAGTAAGGGTGAGAGAGGGATAAAGACAAAGAGAGGGGGAGAGAGAGAGATGGACTATTTCACAAGAACAATAACAATTGAGCCATGCAGTAAAGTTGTCTGCCAGTGTTTATAGGATCAAGGGTCAGTTCCACAGACTGCTTTACAGTGATTACACGTTACTGGAATTCTCCAATTGTTTCCTTGTAACTCATAAGAAATCTATTGAATCAACATCAGCCTCATGCAATGTGATCAATCATTTCACAGAACTCTTAGATTCAAAACCTTTTCAGGTATAATACTGTAACTGTAGGTGCACTTGCTTTGTTTTGATTGAGGTGGGTTTTAATGTCATAGTTTTCAGTCATTTTGATTCAATGTCTCAAATGTATGAAATAGTACATAAACAAAGTGTATTCTGGAAGTTTGTGACAGTTATTTATAAGACAATTAACTATTATCATTGAGTAGCGACAACTTTTGGTTTGAGGTTTGACACTTATGTCAGCTTTCTTTTTGTACTGTTTAAGACATCTATATTAGCATCTCATAATATACAGCATCTATAATGATGAAATATCTGAAAATACCCCGAATTTACCTCCTAAACACAAAGAAGTGACTTACCTGTTTATCTCTCACCCGCCTCTGTTGTGGTCACGGTACTACTGTTGGTCATACACACATTAAATACATTTGGTCTTGGATGTGGACTTTGACCGAATAAATCATATAATCATATAATAATGTCTATACACACCATCATATACAGTATCAGTCAAAAGGACACACCTACTCATCCAGGGTTTTTCTTTATTTGTACTATTTTCTACATCGTAGAATAATAAAGAAGACATCAAAACTATGAAATAACACATATGGAATCATGTAGTAACCAAAAAAGTGTTAAACCTGTTACGGCTAGGGGTTCCGCTGGCAGAACGTTTCGACAACATCCGGTGAAATTGCAGAGTGCGAAATTCAAATTTAATTATAAAAAATATTTAGCTTTCATAAAATCACAAGTGCGATACATCAAATTAAAGATTAACTTCTTGTTAATCCAGCCACTGTGTCCGATTTTTAAAAGGCTTTACAGCGAAAGCAAACCATGCGATTATCTGAGGACAGCACCCCATCATACATCATACAAACACATGACAATCATATTTCAACCCCCCCAGGCACGACACAAAACTCAGAAATAACGATATAATTCATGCCTTACCTTTGAAGATCTTCTTCTGTTGGCACTCCAAAATGTCCCATAAACATCACAAAGGGTCCTTTTGTTCATAAGATTCCGTCGTTACATCCCCAAAATTTAAATTTATTTGGTGCGTTTGATTCAGAAAAACACCGGTTCCAACTCGGCCAACATGACTACAAATTATCTAAAAAAAGTTACCTGTAAACGTGGTCCAAACATTTCAAACAACTTTCAAATTCCAACTTTAGGTATTTTAAAACGTAAATATCGATCAAATTTAAGACGGAATATATTGTGTTCAATAGCGGATAAAATGAAAGTGGAGCGAGCTCCAGGGCGCAAACCCCAAACAAAACAGTACACTTGGCTCGACTCCCAGAAAGGAAAGGGCTACTTCTTCATTACTCAAAAGAAAAACATCAACCAATTTCTAAAGACTGTTGACATCTAGTGGAAGCCAGAGGAACTGCAACCAGATGCCTCAGAAATCTAGATTCCCATTGAAACCCAATTGAAAACAGTCACCTCAAAAACCTGGATGGTTTGTCCTCGGGGTTTCACCTTCCAAATAAGTTCTGTTATATTCACAGACATAATTGTAACAGTTTTAGAAACTTTAGAGTGTTTTCTATCCAAATCTATCAATTATATGCATATCCTAGTTTCTGGCCTAAGTAGCAGGCAGTTTACTTTGGGCATGCTTTTCATCCGGACATGAAAATACCACCCCCTATCCCAAACAGGTTTTAAACAAATCAAAATATATTTTATATTTCAGATTCTTCAACGTAGCTACCCTTTGCCTTGATGACAGCTTTGCACACCCTTGGCATTCTCTCATGAGGTAGTCACCTGGAATGCATTTCAATTAACAGGTGTGCCTTGTTAAAAGTTAATTTGTGGAATTTATTTCCTTCTTAATGCGATTGAGCCAATCAGTTGTGTTGTGACAATGTAGGGGGGTATGCAGAAGATTGCTCTTTTTGGTAAAAGACCATGTCCATATCATGGCAAGAACAGCTCAAATGAGCAAAGAGATACGACAGTCTATCATTACTTTAAGACATGAAGGTCAGTTAATTGGGACAATTTCAAGAACTTTGAAAGTTTCTTCAAGTGCAGTCGCAAAAACAATCAAGCGCTTTGATGAAACTGGCTCTCATGAGGACTGCCACAGGAAAGGAAGACCCAGAGTTACCTCTGATGCAGAGGATAAGTTCATTAGAGTTACGAGCCTCAGTAATTGCAGCCCAAATAAATGTTTCACAGAGTTCAAGTAACAGACACATCTCAACATTAACTTTTCAGAGGTGACTGTGTGAATCAGGCCTTCCTGGTCGAATTGCTGCAAAGAAATCACTACTAAAGGACACCAATAACAAGAAGAGGCTTGCTTGGGCCAAAAAAACACGAGTAATGGACATTAGACCATTGGAAATCTGTCCTTCGGTCTGATGAGTCCAAATTTGCGATTTTTGGTTCCAACCGCCATGTCTTTGTGAGACGCAGAGTAGGTGAACGGATGATCTCCGAATGTGTGGTTCCCACCATGAAGCATGGAAAAGGAGGTGTGATGGTGTGGGGGTGCTTTGCTTGGGACACTGTCTGTGATTTATTTAGAATTCAAGGCACACTTAACCAGCATGGCTACCACAGCATTCTGAGGAAATAAGCCATCCCATCTGGTTACTCTTAGTGGGACTATCATTTTTTCCCCAACAGGACAATGACCCAACACACTCCAGACTGTGTAAGGGCTATTTTCCCAGAAAGAGAGTGATGGAGGGGTGCATCAGATGACCTGGTCTCCATAATCACCTGACCTCAACCGGATTGAGATGGTTTGGGCTGAGTTGGACTGCAGAGTGAAGGAAAAGCAGCCAACTAGTGCTCAGCATATGTGGGAACTCCTTCAAAAGCATTGGTTGAGAGGATGCCAAGAGTGTGCAAAGATGTCATCAAGTGTGGCAACTTTGAAGAATCTCAAATATAAAATATACTGTATTTTGATTTGTTTAACCCTTTTTTGGTTACTACATTATTCCATATGTGTTCTTTCATAGTTTTGATGTCTTCACTATTATTCTACAATGTTCAAGGACTGGAGACATTACAAAAATACTGGTAGACTTTTTTCGCATTATTTTATTAACGAAAGCATAAAGATGTTGATGAAGAAACACTGTACTGCTGTTTTAGTTAGAAATGTAACATCAAATACATTGTAAATTGAGGGATTTTCATACCTACAGTAGCCAGGCTATAAAGAGTATGTTGTCCTGCTAATAGTTCTACACATGCTACTGTACTACAGTACACTTGTGAAAAACAAGTTTTTGAAAGCCCCATACACAATGTTTTTTAATGCTGATCAATTGCCTTGCACAAAGTATCAAAATACAGAGAGGTGTTGGCAAGAGTCTATTGCTACTTATTTATTTTGATTCAAAGCCATGAATGAGTGAGTCACTCAGCTTTATGGAGATGTCGAGGCTATATGACTGAGTCACTCAGCTTTATGGAGGTGTCGAGGCTATATGAGTGAGTCACTCAGCTTTATGGAGGTGTCGAGGCTATATGACTGAGTCATTCAGCTTTATGGAGGTGTCGAGGCTATATGACTGAGTCACTCAGCTTTATGGAGGTGTCGAGGCTATATGACTGAGTCACTCAGCTTTATGGAGGTGTCGAGGTTATATGACTGAGTCACTCAGCTTTATGGAGGTGTCGAGGCTATATGACTGAGTCACTCAGCTTTATGGAGATGTCGAGGCTATATGACTGAGTCACTCAGCTTTATGGAGGTGTCGAGGCTATATGACTGAGTCACTCAGCTTTATGGAGGTTTCGAGGCTATATGACTGAGTCACTCAGCTTTATGGAGGTGTCGAGGCTATATGACTGAGTCACTCAGCTTTATGGAGGCTATATGAGTGAGTCACTCAGCTTTATGGAGGTGTCGAGGCTATATGAGTAAGTCACTCAGCTTTATGGAGGTGTCGAAGCTATATGACTGAGTCACTCAGCTTTATGGAGGCTATATGACTGAGTCACTCAGCTTTATGGAGGTGTCGAGGCTATATGAGTGAGTCACTCAGCTTTATGGAGGTGTCGAGGCTATATGAGTGAGTCACTCAGCTTTATGGAGGTGTCGAGGCTATATGAGTGAGTCACTCAGCTTTATGGAGGTGTCGAGGCTATATGACTGAGTCATTCAGCTGTATGGAGGTGTCAAGGCTATATGACTGAGTCACTCAGCTTTATGGAGGTGTCGAGGCTATATGACTGAGTCACTCAGCTTTATGGAGGTGTCGAGACTATATGACTGAGTCACTCAGCTTTATGGAGGTGTCGAGGCTATATGACTGAGTCACTCAGCTTTACGGAGGTGTCGAGGCTATATGACTGAGTCACTCAGCTTTATGGAGGTGTCGAGGCTATATGACTGAGTCACTCAGCTTTATGGAGGTGTCGAGGCTATATGACTGAGTCACTCAGCTTTATGGAGGTGTCGAGACTATATGACTGAGTCACTCAGCTTTATGGAGGTGTCGAGGCTATATGACTGAGTCACTCAGCTTTATGGAGGTGTCGAGGCTATATGACTGAGTCACTCAGCTTTACGGAGGTGTCGAGGCTATATGACTGAGTCACTCAGCTTTATGGAGGTGTCGAGGCTATATGACTGAGTCACTCAGCTTTATGGAGGTGTCGAGGCTATATGACTGAGTCACTCAGCTTTATGAAGGTGTCGAGGCTATATGACTGAGTCACTCAGCTTTATGGAGGTGTCGAGGCTATATGAGTGAGTCACTCAGCTTTATGGAGGTGTCGAGGCTATATGACTGAGTCACTCAGCTTTATGGAGGCTATATGAGTGAGTCACTCAGCTTTATGGAGGTGTCGAGGCTATATGACTGAGTCACTCAGCTTTATGGAGGCTATATGACTGAGTCACTCAGCTTTATGGAGGCTATATGACTTAGTCACTCAGCTTTATGGAGGTGTCGAGGCTATATGACTGAGTCACTCAGCTTTATGGAGGTGTCGAGGCTATATGAGTGAGTCACTCAGCTTTATGGAGGTGTCGAGGCTATATGAGTGAGTCACTCAGCTTTATGGAGGTGTCGAGGCTATATGAGTGAGTCACTCAGCTTTATGGAGGTGTCGAGGCTATATGACTGAGTCATTCAGCTTTATGGAGGAGTCGAGGCTATATGACTGAGTCACTCAGCTTTATGGAGGTGTCGAGGCTATATGACTGAGTCACTCAGCTTTATGGAGGTGTCGAGGCTATATGACTGAGTCACTCAGCTTTATGGAGGTGTCGAGGCTATATGACTGAGTCACTCAGCTTTACGGAGGTGTCGAGGCTATATGACTGAGTCACTCAGCTTTACGGAGGTGTCGAGGCTATATGACTGAGTCACTCAGCTTTACGGAGGTGTCGAGGCTATATGACTGAGTCACTCAGCTTTATGGAGGCTATATGAGTGAGTCACTCAGCTTTATGGAGGTGTCGAGGCTATATGACTGAGTCACTCAGCTTTATGGAGGCTATATGACTGAGTCACACAGCTTTATGGAGGCTATATGACTTAGTCACTCAGCTTTATGGAGGTGTCGAGGCTATATGACTGAGTCACTCAGCTTTATGGAGGTGTCGAGGCTATATGAGTGAGTCACTCAGCTTTATGGAGGTGTCGAGGCTATATGAGTGAGTCACTCAGCTTTATGGAGGTGTCGAGGCTATATGAGTGAGTCACTCAGCTTTATGGAGGTGTCGAGGCTATATGACTGAGTCATTCAGCTTTATGGAGGAGTCGAGGCTATATGACTGAGTCACTCAGCTTTATGGAGGTGTCGAGGCTATATGACTGAGTCACTCAGCTTTATGGAGGTGTCGAGGCTATATGACTGAGTCACTCAGCTTTATGGAGGTGTCGAGGCTATATGACTGAGTCACTCAGCTTTACGGAGGTGTCGAGGCTATATGACTGAGTCACTCAGCTTTATGGAGGTGTCGAGGCTATATGACTGAGTCACTCAGCTTTATGGAGGTGTCGAGGCTATATGACTGAGTCACTCAGCTTTATGGAGGTGTCGAGACTATATGACTGAGTCACTCAGCTTTATGGAGGTGTCGAGGCTATATGACTGAGTCACTCAGCTTTATGGAGGTGTCGAGGCTATATGACTGAGTCACTCAGCTTTACGGAGGTGTCGAGGCTATATGACTGAGTCACTCAGCTTTATGGAGGTGTCGAGGCTATATGACTGAGTCACTCAGCTTTATGGAGGTGTCGAGGCTATATGACTGAGTCACTCAGCTTTATGAAGGTGTCGAGGCTATATGACTGAGTCACTCAGCTTTATGGAGGTGTCGAGGCTATATGAGTGAGTCACTCAGCTTTATGGAGGTGTCGAGGCTATATGACTGAGTCACTCAGCTTTATGGAGGCTATATGAGTGAGTCACTCAGCTTTATGGAGGTGTCGAGGCTATATGACTGAGTCACTCAGCTTTATGGAGGCTATATGACTGAGTCACTCAGCTTTATGGAGGCTATATGACTTAGTCACTCAGCTTTATGGAGGTGTCGAGGCTATATGACTGAGTCACTCAGCTTTATGGAGGTGTCGAGGCTATATGAGTGAGTCACTCAGCTTTATGGAGTTGTCGAGGCTATATGACTGAGTCACTCAGCTTTATGGAGGTGTCGAGGCTATATGAGTGAGTCACTCAGCTTTATGGAGGTGTCGAGGCTATATGACTGAGTCATTCAGCTTTATGGAGGAGTCGAGGCTATATGACTGAGTCACTCAGCTTTATGGAGGTGTCGAGGCTATATGACTGAGTCACTCAGCTTTATGGAGGTGTCGAGACTATATGACTGAGTCACTCAGCTTTATGGAGGTGTCGAGGCTATATGACTGAGTCACTCAGCTTTACGGAGGTGTCGAGGCTATATGACTGAGTCACTCAGCTTTACGGAGGTGTCGAGGCTATATGACTGAGTCACTCAGCTTTATGGAGGTGTCGAGGCTATATGACTGAGTCACTCAGCTTTATGGAGATTTCGAGGCTATATGACTGAGTCACTCAGCTTTATGGAGGTGTCGAGGCTATATGACTGAGTCACTCAGCTTTATGAAGGTGTCGAGGCTATATGACTGAGTCACTCAGCTTTATGGAGGTGTCGAGGTTATATGAGTGAGTCACTCAGCTTTATGGAGGTGTCGAGGCTATACGACTGAGTCACTCAGCTTTATGGAGGTGTCGAGGCTATATGAGTAAGTCACTCAGCTTTATGGAGGTGTCGAGGCTATATGACTGAGTCTCTCAGCTTTATGGAGGTGTCGAGGCTATATGACTGAGTCACTCAGCTTTATGGAGGTGTCGAGACTATATGACTGAGTCACTCAGCTTTATGGAGGTGTCGAGGCTATATGACTGAGTCACTCAGCTTTATGGAGGTGTCGAGGCTATATGACTGAGTCACTCAGCTTTATGGAGGTGTCGAGGCTATATGAGTGAGTCACTCAGCTTTATGGAGGTGTCGAGGCTATACGACTGAGTCACTCAGCTTTATGGAGGTGTCGAGGCTATATGAGTAAGTCACTCAGCTTTATGGAGGTGTCGAGGCTATATGACTGAGTCACTCAGCTTTATGGAGGTGTCGAGGCTATATGACTGAGTCACTCAGCTTTATGGAGGTGTCGAGGCTATATGACTGAGTCACTCAGCTTTATGGAGGTGTCGAGACTATATGACTGAGTCACTCAGCTTTACGGAGGTGTCGAGGCTATATGACTGAGTCACTCAGCTTTATGGAGGTGTCGAGGCTATATGACTGAGTCACTCAGCTTTACGGAGGTGTCGAGGCTATATGACTGAGTCACTCAGCTTTATGGAGGTGTCGAGGCTATATGACTGAGTCACTCAGCTTTATGGAGGTGTCGAGGCTATATGACTGAGTCACTCAGCTTTATGAAGGTGTCGAGGCTATATGACTGAGTCACTCAGCTTTATGGAGGTGTCGAGGCTATATGAGTGAGTCACTCAGCTTTATGGAGGTGTCGAGGCTATATGACTGAGTCACTCAGCTTTATGGAGGCTATGTGAGTGAGTCACTCAGCTTTATGGAGGTGTCGAGGCTATATGACTGAGTCACTCAGCTTTATGGAGGCTATATGACTGAGTCACTCAGCTTTATGGAGGCTATATGACTTAGTCACTCAGCTTTATGGAGGTGTCGAGGCTATATGACTGAGTCACTCAGCTTTATGGAGGTGTCGAGGCTATATGAGTGAGTCACTCAGCTTTATGGAGGTGTCGAGGCTATATGAGTGAGTCACTCAGCTTTATGGAGGTGTCGAGGCTATATGAGTGAGTCACTCAGCTTTATGGAGGTGTCGAGGCTATATGACTGAGTCATTCAGCTTTATGGAGGTGTTGAGGCTATATGACTGAGTCACTCAGCTTTATGGAGGTTTCGAGGCTATATGACTGAGTCACTCAGCTTTATGGAGGTGTCGAGGCTATATGACTGAGTCACTCAGCTTTATGAAGGTGTCGAGGCTATATGACTGAGTCACTCAGCTTTATGGAGGTGTCGAGGCTATATGAGTGAGTCACTCAGCTTTATGGAGGTGTCGAGGCTATACGACTGAGTCACTCAGCTTTATGGAGGTGTCGAGGCTATATGAGTAAGTCACTCAGCTTTATGGAGGTGTCGAGGCTATATGACTGAGTCACTCAGCTTTATGGAGGCTATATGACTTAGTCACTCAGCTTTATGGAGGTGTCGAGGCTATACGACTGAGTCACTCAGCTTTATGGAGGTGTCGAGGCTATATGACTGAGTCACTCAGCTTTATGGAGGTGTCGAGACTATATGACTGAGTCACTCAGCTTTATGGAGGTGTCGAGGCTATATGACTGAGTCACTCAGCTTTTTATAGGTGTTGAGGCTATATGACTGAGTCACTCAGCTTTTTATAGGTGTCGAGGCTATATGACTTAGTCACTCAACTTTATGGAGGTGTCGAGGCTATATGACTGAGTCACTCAGCTTTATGGAGGTGTCGAGGCTATATGACTGAGTCACTCAGCTTTATGGAGGTGTCGAGGCTATATGACTGAGTCACTCAGCTTTATGAAGGTGTCGAGGCTATATGACTGAGTCACTCAGCTTTATGGAGGTGTCGAGGCTATATGAGTGAGTCACTCAGCTTTATGGAGGTGTCGAGGCTATATGACTGAGTCACTCAGCTTTATGGAGGTGTCGAGGCTATATGAGTGAGTCACTCAGCTTTATGGAGGTGTCGAGGCTATATGACTGAGTCACTCAGCTTTATGGAGGCTATATGAGAGAGACACTCAGCTTTATGGAGGTGTCGAGGCTATATGACTGAGTCACTCAGCTTTATGGAGGCTATATGACTGAGTCACTCAGCTTTATGGAGGCTATATGACTTAGTCACTCAGCTTTATGGAGGTGTCGAGGCTATATGACTGAGTCACTCAGCTTTATGGAGGTGTCGAGGCTATATGAGTGAGTCACTCAGCTTTATGGAGTTGTCGAGGCTATATGACTGAGTCACTCAGCTTTATGGAGGTGTCGAGGCTATATGACTGAGTCACTCAGCTTTATGGAGGTGTCGAGACTATATGACTGAGTCACTCAGCTTTATGGAGGTGTCGAGCCTATATGACTGAGTCACTCAGCTTTATGGAGGTGTCGAGGCTATATGACTGAGTCACTCAGCTTTATGGAGGTTTCGAGGCTATATGACTGAGTCACTCAGCTTTATGGAGGTGTCGAGGCTATATGACTGAGTCACTCAGCTTTATGAAGGTGTCGAGGCTATATGACTGAGTCACTCAGCTTTATGGAGGTGTCGAGGCTATATGAGTGACTCACTCAGCTTTATGGAGGTGTCGAGGCTATACGACTGAGTCACTCAGCTTTATGGAGGTGTCGAGGCTATATGAGTAAGTCACTCAGCTTTATGGAGGTGTCGAGGCTATATGACTGAGTCACTCAGCTTTATGGAGGTGTCGAGGCTATATGACTGAGTCACTCAGCTTTATGGAGGTGTCGAGACTATATGACTGAGTCACTCAGCTTTATGGAGGTGTCGAGGCTATATGACTGAGTCACTCAGCTTTATGGAGGTGTCGAGGCTATATGACTGAGTCACTCAGCTTTACGGAGGTGTCGAGGCTATATGACTGAGTCACTCAGCTTTATGGAGGTGTCGAGGCTATATGACTGAGTCACTCAGCTTTATGGAGGTTTCGAGGCTATATGACTGAGTCACTCAGCTTTATGGAGGTGTCGAGGCTATATGACTGAGTCACTCAGCTTTATGAAGGTGTCGAGGCTATATGACTGAGTCACTCAGCTTTATGGAGGTGTCGAGGCTATACGAGTGAGTCACTCAGCTTTATGGAGGTGTCGAGGCTATACGACTGAGTCACTCAGCTTTATGGAGGTGTCGAGGCTATATGAGTAAGTCACTCAGCTTTATGGAGGTGTCGAGGCTATATGACTGAGTCACTCAGCTTTATGGAGGTGTCGAGGCTATATGACTGAGTCACTCAGCTTTATGGAGGTGTCGAGGCTATATGACTGAGTCACTCAGCTTTATGGAGGTGTCGAGACTATATGACTGAGTCACTCAGCTTTACGGAGGTGTCGAGGCTATATGACTGAGTCACTCAGCTTTATGGAGGTGTCGAGGCTATATGACTGAGTCACTCAGCTTTACGGAGGTGTCGAGGCTATATGACTGAGTCACTCAGCTTTATGGAGGTGTCGAGGCTATATGACTGAGTCACTCAGCTTTATGGAGGTGTCGAGGCTATATGACTGAGTCACTCAGCTTTATGAAGGTGTCGAGGCTATATGACTGAGTCACTCAGCTTTATGGAGGTGTCGAGGCTATATGAGTGAGTCACTCAGCTTTATGGAGGTGTCGAGGCTATATGACTGAGTCACTCAGCTTTATGGAGGCTATATGACTGAGTCACTCAGCTTTATGGAGGCTATATGACTTAGTCACTCAGCTTTATGGAGGTGTCGAGGCTATATGACTGAGTCACTCAGCTTTATGGAGGTGTCGAGGCTATATGAGTGAGTCACTCAGCTTTATGGAGGTGTCGAGGCTATATGAGTGAGTCACTCAGCTTTATGGAGGTGTCGAGGCTATATGAGTGAGTCACTCAGCTTTATGGAGGTGTCGAGGCTATATGACTGAGTCATTCAGCTTTATGGAGGTGTTGAGGCTATATGACTGAGTCACTCAGCTTTATGGAGGTTTCGAGGCTATATGACTGAGTCACTCAGCTTTATGGAGGTGTCGAGGCTATATGACTGAGTCACTCAGCTTTATGAAGGTGTCGAGGCTATATGACTGAGTCACTCAGCTTTATGGAGGTGTCGAGGCTATATGAGTGAGTCACTCAGCTTTATGGAGGTGTCGAGGCTATACGACTGAGTCACTCAGCTTTATGGAGGTGTCGAGGCTATATGAGTAAGTCACTCAGCTTTATGGAGGTGTCGAGGCTATATGACTGAGTCACTCAGCTTTATGGAGGCTATATGACTTAGTCACTCAGCTTTATGGAGGTGTCGAGGCTATACGACTGAGTCACTCAGCTTTATGGAGGTGTCGAGGCTATATGACTGAGTCACTCAGCTTTATGGAGGTGTCGAGACTATATGACTGAGTCACTCAGCTTTATGGAGGTGTCGAGGCTATATGACTGAGTCACTCAGCTTTTTATAGGTGTTGAGGCTATATGACTGAGTCACTCAGCTTTTTATAGGTGTCGAGGCTATATGACTGAGTCACTCAACTTTATGGAGGTGTCGAGGCTATATGACTGAGTCACTCAGCTTTATGGAGGTGTCGAGGCTATATGACTGAGTCACTCAGCTTTATGGAGGTGTCGAGACTATATGACTGAGTCACTCAGCTTTATGGAGGTGTCGAGGCTATATGACTGAGTCACTCAGCTTTATGGAGGTGTCGAGGCTATATGACTGAGTCACTCAGCTTTATGGAGGTGTCGAGGCTATATGACTGAGTCACTCAACTTTATGGAGGTGTCGAGGCTATATGACTGAGTCACTCAGATTTATGGAGGTGTCGAGGCTATATGACAGAGTCACTCAGCTTTATGGAGGTGTCGAGGCTATATGACTGAGTCACTCAGCTTTATGGAGGTTTCAAGGCTATACGACTGAGTCACTCAGCTTTATGGAGGTGTCGAGGCTATATGACTGAGTCTCTCAGCTTTATGGAGGCTATATGAGTGAGTCACTCAGCTTTATGGAGGTGTCGCGGCTATATGAGTAAGTCACTCAGCTTTATGGAGGTGTCGAGGCTATATGACTGAGTCACTCAGCTTTATGGAGGCTATATGACTTAGTCACTCAGCTTTATGGAGGTGTCGAGGCTATACGACTGAGTCACTCAGCTTTATGGAGGTGTCGAGGCTATATGACTGAGTCACTCAGCTTTATGGAGGTGTCGAGACTATATGACTGAGTCACTCAGCTTTATGGAGGTGTCGAGGCTATATGACTGAGTCACTCAGCTTTTTATAGGTGTTGAGGCTATATGACTGAGTCACTCAGCTTTTTATAGGTGTCGAGGCTATATGACAGAGTCACTCAGCTTTATGGAGGTGTCGAGGCTATATGACTGAGTCACTCAGCTTTTTATAGGTGTTGAGGCTATATGACTGAGTCACTCAGCTTTATGGAGGTGTCGAGGCTATATGACTGAGTCACTCAGCTTTATGGAGGTGTCGAGGCTATATGACTGAGTCACTCAGCTTTATGAAGGTGTCGAGGCTATATGACTGAGTCACTCAGCTTTATGGAGGTGTCGAGGCTATATGAGTGAGTCACTCAGCTTTATGGAGGTGTCGAGGCTATATGACTGAGTCACTCAGCTTTATGGAGGCTATGTGAGTGAGTCACTCAGCTTTATGGAGGTGTCGAGGCTATATGACTGAGTCACTCAGCTTTATGGAGGCTATATGACTGAGTCACTCAGCTTTATGGAGGCTATATGACTTAGTCACTCAGCTTTATGGAGGTGTCGAGGCTATATGACTGAGTCACTCAGCTTTATGGAGGTGTCGAGGCTATATGAGTGAGTCACTCAGCTTTATGGAGGTGTCGAGGCTATATGAGTGAGTCACTCAGCTTTATGGAGGTGTCGAGGCTATATGAGTGAGTCACTCAGCTTTATGGAGGTGTCGAGGCTATATGACTGAGTCATTCAGCTTTATGGAGGTGTTGAGGCTATATGACTGAGTCACTCAGCTTTATGGAGGTTTCGAGGCTATATGACTGAGTCACTCAGCTTTATGGAGGTGTCGAGGCTATATGACTGAGTCACTCAGCTTTATGAAGGTGTCGAGGCTATATGACTGAGTCACTCAGCTTTATGGAGGTGTCGAGGCTATATGAGTGAGTCACTCAGCTTTATGGAGGTGTCGAGGCTATACGACTGAGTCACTCAGCTTTATGGAGGTGTCGAGGCTATATGAGTAAGTCACTCAGCTTTATGGAGGTGTCGAGGCTATATGACTGAGTCACTCAGCTTTATGGAGGCTATATGACTTAGTCACTCAGCTTTATGGAGGTGTCGAGGCTATACGACTGAGTCACTCAGCTTTATGGAGGTGTCGAGGCTATATGACTGAGTCACTCAGCTTTATGGAGGTGTCGAGACTATATGACTGAGTCACTCAGCTTTATGGAGGTGTCGAGGCTATATGACTGAGTCACTCAGCTTTTTATAGGAGTTGAGGCTATATGACTGAGTCACTCAGCTTTTTATAGGTGTCGAGGCTATATGACTGAGTCACTCAACTTTATGGAGGTGTCGAGGCTATATGACTGAGTCACTCAGCTTTATGGAGGTGTCGAGGCTATATGACTGAGTCACTCAGCTTTATGGAGGTGTCGAGACTATATGACTGAGTCACTCAGCTTTATGGAGGTGTCGAGGCTATATGACTGAGTCACTCAGCTTTATGGAGGTGTCGAGGCTATATGACTGAGTCACTCAGCTTTATGGAGGTGTCGAGGCTATATGACTGAGTCACTCAACTTTATGGAGGTGTCGAGGCTATATGACTGAGTCACTCAGATTTATGGAGGTGTCGAGGCTATATGACAGAGTCACTCAGCTTTATGGAGGTGTCGAGGCTATATGACTGAGTCACTCAGCTTTATGGAGGTTTCAAGGCTATACGACTGAGTCACTCAGCTTTATGGAGGTGTCGAGGCTATATGACTGAGTCTCTCAGCTTTATGGAGGCTATATGAGTGAGTCACTCAGCTTTATGGAGGTGTCGCGGCTATATGAGTAAGTCACTCAGCTTTATGGAGGTGTCGAGGCTATATGACTGAGTCACTCAGCTTTATGGAGGCTATATGACTTAGTCACTCAGCTTTATGGAGGTGTCGAGGCTATACGACTGAGTCACTCAGCTTTATGGAGGTGTCGAGGCTATATGACTGAGTCACTCAGCTTTATGGAGGTGTCGAGACTATATGACTGAGTCACTCAGCTTTATGGAGGTGTCGAGGCTATATGACTGAGTCACTCAGCTTTTTATAGGTGTTGAGGCTATATGACTGAGTCACTCAGCTTTTTATAGGTGTCGAGGCTATATGACAGAGTCACTCAGCTTT
Source organism: Oncorhynchus kisutch (assembly GCF_002021735.2). Taxonomy (NCBI): domain Eukaryota; kingdom Metazoa; phylum Chordata; class Actinopteri; order Salmoniformes; family Salmonidae; genus Oncorhynchus; species Oncorhynchus kisutch. The sequence goes on along the minus strand of NC_034189.2, from coordinate 13,841,707 downwards.
ATGGAGGTGTCGAGGCTATATGACTGAGTCACTCAGCTTTTTATAGGTGTTGAGGCTATATGACTGAGTCACTCAGCTTTTTATAGGTGTCGAGGCTATATGACTGAGTCACTCAACTTTATAGAGGTGTCGATGCTATATGACTAAGTCACTCAGCTTTATGGAGGTGTCGAGGCTATATGACTTAGTCACTCAGCTTTATGGAGGTGTTGAGACTATATGACTGAGTCACTCAACTTTATAGAGGTGTCGAGGCTATATGACTGAGTCACTCAGCTTTTTATAGGTGTCGAGGCTATATGACTGAGTCACTCAACTTTATAGAGGTGTCGAGGCTATATGACTAAGTCACTCAGCTTTATGGAGGTGTCGAGGCTATATGACTGAGTCACTCAGCTTTATGGAGGTGTCGGGACTATATGACTGAGTCACTCAGCTTTATGGAGGTGTCGAGGCTATATGACTGAGTCACTCAGCTTTATGGAGGTGTCGAGGCTATATGACTGAGTCACTCAGCTTTATGGAGGTGTCGAGACAAATGACTGAGTCACTCAGCTTTATGGAGGTGTCGAGGCTATATGACTGAGTCACTCAGCTTTTTATAGGTGTCGAGGCTATATGACTGAGTCACTCAGCTTATGGAGGTGTCGAGGCTATATGACTGAGTCACTCAGCTTTAATGAAGGTGTCGAGGCTATATGACTGAGTCACTCAGCTTTATGGAGGTGTCGAGCTATATGAGTGAGTCACTCAGCTTTATGGAGGTGTCGAGGCTATATGACTGAGTCACTCAGCTTTATGGAGGCTATATGAGTGAGTCACTCAGCTTTATGGAGGTGTCGAGGCTATATGACTGAGTCACTCAGCTTATGGAGGTGTCGAGGCTATATGGACTGAGTCACTCAGCTTTATGGAGGTGTCGAGCTATATGACTGAGTCACTCAGCTTTATGGAGGGTGTCGAGACTATATGACTGAGTCACTCAGCTTTATGAGGTGTCGAGGCTATATGACTGAGTCACTCAGCTTTTTATAGGTGTCGAGGCTATATGACTGAGTCACTCAGCTTTATGAGGTGTCGAGGCTATATGACTGAGTCACTCAGCTTTATGGAGGTGTCGAGGCTATATGACTGAGTCACTCAGCTTTATGGAGGTGTCGAGGCTATATGACTGAGTCACTCAGCTTTATGGAGGTTGTCGAGGCTATATGACTGAGTCACTCAGCTTTATGGAGGTGTCGAGGGCTATATGACTGAGTCACTCAGCTTTATGGAGGTGTCGAGGCTATATGACGTGAGTCACTCAGCTTTATGGAAGGTGTCGAGGCCTATATGACTGAGTCACTCAGCTTTATGGAGGGTCTATGTGAGATGAGTCACTCAGCTTTATGGAGGTGTCGAGGCTATATGACTGAGTCACTCAGCTTTATGGAGGCTATATGACTGAGTCACTCAGCTTTATGGAGGCTATATGACTTAGTCACTCAGCTTTATGGAGGGTGTCGAGGCTATATGACTGAGTCACTCAGCTTTATGGAGGTGTCGAGGCTATATGAGTGAGTCACTCAGCTTTATGGAGGTGTCGAGGCTATATGAGTGAGTCACTCAGCTTTATGGAGGTGTCGAGGCTATATGAGTGAGTCACTCAGCTTTATGGAGGTGTCGAGGCTATATGACTGAGTCATTCAGCTTTATGGAGGTGTTGAGGCTATATGACTGAGTCACTCAGCTTTATGGAGGTTTCGAGGCTATATGACTGAGTCACTCAGCTTTATGGAGGTGTCGAGGCTATATGACTGAGTCACTCAGCTTTATGAAGGTGTCGAGGCTATATGACTGAGTCACTCAGCTTTATGGAGGTGTCGAGGCTATATGAGTGAGTCACTCAGCTTTATGGAGGTGTCGAGGCTATACGACTGAGTCACTCAGCTTTATGGAGGTGTCGAGGCTATATGAGTAAGTCACTCAGCTTTATGGAGGTGTCGAGGCTATATGACTGAGTCACTCAGCTTTATGGAGGCTATATGACTTAGTCACTCAGCTTTATGGAGGTGTCGAGGCTATACGACTGAGTCACTCAGCTTTATGGAGGTGTCGAGGCTATATGACTGAGTCACTCAGCTTTATGGAGGTGTCGAGACTATATGACTGAGTCACTCAGCTTTATGGAGGTGTCGAGGCTATATGACTGAGTCACTCAGCTTTTTATAGGTGTTGAGGCTATATGACTGAGTCACTCAGCTTTTTATAGGTGTCGAGGCTATATGACTGAGTCACTCAACTTTATGGAGGTGTCGAGGCTATATGACTGAGTCACTCAGCTTTATGGAGGTGTCGAGGCTATATGACTGAGTCACTCAGCTTTATGGAGGTGTCGAGACTATATGACTGAGTCACTCAGCTTTATGGAGGTGTCGAGGCTATATGACTGAGTCACTCAGCTTTATGGAGGTGTCGAGGCTATATGACTGAGTCACTCAGCTTTATGGAGGTGTCGAGGCTATATGACTGAGTCACTCAACTTTATGGAGGTGTCGAGGCTATATGACTGAGTCACTCAGATTTATGGAGGTGTCGAGGCTATATGACAGAGTCACTCAGCTTTATGGAGGTGTCGAGGCTATATGACTGAGTCACTCAGCTTTATGGAGGTTTCAAGGCTATACGACTGAGTCACTCAGCTTTATGGAGGTGTCGAGGCTATATGACTGAGTCTCTCAGCTTTATGGAGGCTATATGAGTGAGTCACTCAGCTTTATGGAGGTGTCGCGGCTATATGAGTAAGTCACTCAGCTTTATGGAGGTGTCGAGGCTATATGACTGAGTCACTCAGCTTTATGGAGGCTATATGACTTAGTCACTCAGCTTTATGGAGGTGTCGAGGCTATACGACTGAGTCACTCAGCTTTATGGAGGTGTCGAGGCTATATGACTGAGTCACTCAGCTTTATGGAGGTGTCGAGACTATATGACTGAGTCACTCAGCTTTATGGAGGTGTCGAGGCTATATGACTGAGTCACTCAGCTTTTTATAGGTGTTGAGGCTATATGACTGAGTCACTCAGCTTTTTATAGGTGTCGAGGCTATATGACAGAGTCACTCAGCTTTATGGAGGTGTCGAGGCTATATGACTGAGTCACTCAGCTTTTTATAGGTGTTGAGGCTATATGACTGAGTCACTCAGCTTTTTATAGGTGTCGAGGCTATATGACTGAGTCACTCAACTTTATAGAGGTGTCGATGCTATATGACTAAGTCACTCAGCTTTATGGAGGTGTCGAGGCTATATGACTTAGTCACTCAGCTTTATGGAGGTGTTGAGACTATATGACTGAGTCACTCAACTTTATAGAGGTGTCGAGGCTATATGACTGAGTCACTCAGCTTTTTATAGGTGTCGAGGCTATATGACTGAGTCACTCAACTTTATAGAGGTGTCGAGGCTATATGACTAAGTCACTCAGCTTTATGGAGGTGTCGAGGCTATATGACTGAGTCACTCAGCTTTATGGAGGTGTCGGGACTATATGACTGAGTCACTCAGCTTTATGGAGGTGTCGAGGCTATATGACTGAGTCACTCAGCTTTATGGAGGTGTCGAGGCTATATGACTGAGTCACTCAGCTTTATGGAGGTGTCGAGACAAATGACTGAGTCACTCAGCTTTATGGAGGTGTCGAGGCTATATGACTGAGTCACTCAGCTTTTTATAGGTGTCGAGGCTATATGACTGAGTCACTCAGCTTTATGGAGGTGTCGAGGCTATATGACTGAGTCACTCAGCTTTATGAAGGTGTCGAGGCTATATGACTGAGTCACTCAGCTTTATGGAGGTGTCGAGGCTATATGAGTGAGTCACTCAGCTTTATGGAGGTGTCGAGGCTATATGACTGAGTCACTCAGCTTTATGGAGGCTATATGAGTGAGTCACTCAGCTTTATGGAGGTGTCGAGGCTATATGACTGAGTCACTCAGCTTTATGGAGGCTATATGACTTAGTCACTCAGCTTTATGGAGGTGTCGAGGCTATATGACTGAGTCACTCAGCTTTATGGAGGTGTCGAGGCTATATGAGTGAGTCACTCAGCTTTATGGAGGTGTCGAGGCTATATGAGTGAGTCACTCAGCTTTATGGAGGTGTCGAGGCTATATGAGTGAGTCACTCAGCTTTATGGAGGTGTCGAGGCTATATGACTGAGTCATTCAGCTTTATGGAGGTGTCGAGGCTATATGACTGAGTCACTCAGCTTTATGGAGGTGTCGAGACTATATGACTGAGTCACTCAGCTTTACGGAGGTGTCGAGGCTATATGACTGAGTCACTCAGCTTTATGGAGGTGTCGAGGCTATATGACTGAGTCACTCAGCTTTATGGAGGTGTCGAGACTATATGACTGAGTCACTCAGCTTTATGGAGGTGTCGAGGCTATATGACTGAGTCACTCAGCTTTTTATAGGTGTTGAGGCTATATGACTGAGTCACTCAGCTTTTTATAGGTGTCGAGGCTATATGACTGAGTCACTCAACTTTATGGAGGTGTCGAGGCTATATGACTGAGTCACTCAGCTTTATGGAGGTGTCGAGGCTATATGACTGAGTCACTCAGCTTTATGGAGGTGTCGAGACTATATGACTGAGTCACTCAGCTTTATGGAGGTGTCGAGGCTATATGACTGAGTCACTCAGCTTTATGGAGGTGTCGAGGCTATATGACTGAGTCACTCAGCTTTATGGAGGTGTCGAGGCTATATGACTGAGTCACTCAACTTTATGGAGGTGTCGAGGCTATATGACTGAGTCACTCAGATTTATGGAGGTGTCGAGGCTATATGACAGAGTCACTCAGCTTTATGGAGGTGTCGAGGCTATATGACTGAGTCACTCAGCTTTATGGAGGTTTCAAGGCTATACGACTGAGTCACTCAGCTTTATGGAGGTGTCGAGGCTATATGACTGAGTCACTCAGCTTTATGGAGGCTATATGAGTGAGTCACTCAGCTTTATGGAGGTGTCGCGGCTATATGAGTAAGTCACTCAGCTTTATGGAGGTGTCGAGGCTATATGACTGAGTCACTCAGCTTTATGGAGGCTATATGACTTAGTCACTCAGCTTTATGGAGGTGTCGAGGCTATACGACTGAGTCACTCAGCTTTATGGAGGTGTCGAGGCTATATGACTGAGTCACTCAGCTTTATGAAGGTGTCGAGACTATATGACTGAGTCACTCAGCTTTATGGAGGTGTCGAGGCTATATGACTGAGTCACTCAGCTTTTTATAGGTGTTGAGGCTATATGACTGAGTCACTCAGCTTTTTATAGGTGTCGAGGCTATATGACAGAGTCACTCAGCTTTATGGAGGTGTCGAGGCTATATGACTGAGTCACTCAGCTTTTTATAGGTGTTGAGGCTATATGACTGAGTCACTCAGCTTTTTATAGGTGTCGAGGCTATATGACTGAGTCACTCAACTTTATAGAGGTGTCGATGCTATATGACTAAGTCACTCAGCTTTATGGAGGTGTCGAGGCTATATGACTTAGTCACTCAGCTTTATGGAGGTGTTGAGACTATATGACTGAGTCACTCAACTTTATAGAGGTGTCGAGGCTATATGACTGAGTCACTCAGCTTTTTATAGGTGTCGAGGCTATATGACTGAGTCACTCAACTTTATAGAGGTGTCGAGGCTATATGACTAAGTCACTCAGCTTTATGGAGGTGTCGAGGCTATATGACTGAGTCACTCAGCTTTATGGAGGTGTCGGGACTATATGACTGAGTCACTCAGCTTTATGGAGGTGTCGAGGCTATATGACTGAGTCACTCAGCTTTATGGAGGTGTCGAGGCTATATGACTGAGTCACTCAGCTTTATGGAGGTGTCGAGGCTATATGACTGAGTCACTCAACTTTATGGAGGTGTCGAGGCTATATGACTGAGTCACTCAGCTTTATGGAGGTGTCGAGGCTATATGACAGAGTCACTCAGCTTTATGGAGGTGTCGAGGCTATATGACTGAGTCACTCAGCTTTATGGAGGTTTCAAGGCTATATGACTGAGTCACTCAGCTTTATGGAGGTGTCGAGGCTATATGAATGCACCATCAACTTGATTATTTAGCAGACACCACTTGCTTATATTCAGTAAACACATATATATTAAGAATATCATGGACTATAATTGAACATTTTCGTTTCTCTTAGAATAAAAACCTTAGTGTAACAACAGTTTTAGTAAGTAATACTGATGAGTAGAAATAAAAAAATACGTGTATTTTTCAGGGTGTGCACGAGCAGGACAGATGAATAGCAATTCTTATACTATTGTTCTAAATTCAATCACCTTCTCCATCCCCATCATTCAGTTAATTGAAATTCAATTTTGAAGTCTTGCACAATTATCAGTTTCTATTTAGGTTTATGTCGCCCATTGACTGTCAGTTAGACACATTAGCAGCTTAGGCGTAATCAGTGATCTAACTCCCCCTTGTGGTGGTCTGGAGCAATGAAGCAGTGACGCAGGGTACCGTACTAAACCACAAATGACCTCTAAGTCCCGCAGCATAATTGAGCAACCACTGTAGTCAACTGGGTGGGACTTCCGACTTAATTGGCGATACCTTCTCGTGACCCTGTTGGAGTCATGATCAAACGTGTAGAAGAAACCTGACTACTTCAAAAGGGAATGAATAAAATATCTGAGGGAATGGGTAAAAAAACTGAGGGAATGAATAAAATATCTGAGGGAATGGGTAAAAAAACTGAGGGAATGAATAAAATATCTGAGGGAATGGGTAAAAAAACTGAGGGAATGAATAAAATATCTGAGGGAATGGGTAAAAAAACTGAGGGAATGAATAAAATATCTGAGGGAATGGGTAAAAAAACTGAGGGAATGAATAAAATATCTGAGGGAATGGGTAAAAAAACTGAGGGAATGAATAAAATATCTGAAGGAATGGGTAAAAAAAACTGAGGGAATGAATAAAATATCTGAGGGAATGGGTAAAAAAACTGAGGGAATGAATAAAATATCTGAGGGAATGGGTAAAAAAACTGAGGGAATGAATAAAATATCTGAGGGAATGGGTAAAAAAACTGAGGGAATGAATAAAATATCTGAGGGAATGGGTAAAAAAACTGAGGGAATGAATAAAATATCTGAAGGAATGGGTAAAAAAACTGAGGGAATGAATAAAATATCTGAGGGAATGGGTAAAAAAACTGAGGGAATGAATAAAATATCTGAGGGAATGGGTAAAAAAACTGAGGGAATGAATAAAATATCTGAGGGAATGGGTAAAAAAACTGAGGAAGAAAGGATAAAAACAGAGGGAACTAATACATTTTTGGGGGGGAATTAATACAAAAACAAAAGGAACGGATTAGCCTGGCTGTTTTTTTCCTTCCACCATGACCCCAAAGGGGCTCTGTAATTTGTTTTGTTTTTGGTCACTCCTAGTATGCACTTGCTGAATGAAGAAAGGCAATTGGAGGGATTGCTATTTTATACATGCCGTTCGTGTGTGTGTGTGTGTGTGTGTGTGTGTGTGTGTGTGTGTGTGTGTGTGTGTGTGTGTGTGTGTGTGTGTGTGTGTGTGTGTGTGTGTGTGTGTGTGTTTGTGTGTGTGTGTAAAAAAAAAAGATTATTTTATGCTTGCAGCAAAATAATTTAATTCAATCAATATCATCTTAGGCACTTTAGGCATTTAATAATTTCACTTTTCCTTGGATCTTTTCTGACATCTCATATTTCACACATGATCAAATTACAACAACAAAATCATGAATACATTAATAAAAGCAGGTAATATAATGACAATATTCACAAATTCTACAAATAATATCGGGACAAATATTTAACATTGACGTTACGGACTGTCATGAATTTGTGTGCATTTTAAAATGCATTTTAAAGTAAACTTGTCAGCATTTTACTGGATTTACAGAGTGGTCCTCTGTAGATCAGTTGGTAGAGCATGGCTCTTACAATGCCAGGATAGTGGGTTTGATTCCTGGGGCCACCCATTTGCACAAAAAAAATAGTTGTATAATTGTATGCACGCATCTACTAAATGACATGTATTATTATTGAGTATCATGCCACTGTTAGGGTCTAGCTTGTGTTTGTGTGTGACCTCTGTACATTCATCTGCCAGTAAACATGGAACTCTTGAGTTCTCTCTCTCCAGCTACATGGGAGTCACATTGTTGCTTGCATTCTTCTCATTGTTGCCGAAGTTGTCGTATTTGATGTTGCTGTCCTTAAGATGCATGTTGTACTGGGTGCCTAGTAGAAATTCAATTGATAGAATTATGAGCGAGGTAGAAGGAAAAGGAGAGATGAGAGAGAGAGGGGAAGAAGAGGTGCAACGTTTATTCATTTGTTGTTTTTATGACATTAGTTCGGTCCAGGTGTTTCTCCTAGTCAGGTCACTAAGGTGATCAAGGGATTAGTTTGGAAAGCTAGAGGGCGACCTAATTGTCATGCAATCTAGTGAAAGAATACCTTTTCAAGAGTGTAAACTGAAGCACGTCTTTTTAAAAGTAGCATTGATTTCACAATTTCCCTCCTGATCATTGATTCATTGAATTAAGAAAGTGTATATTTGACCCACAAAACAAATCTTAAAGAGGCTCTCCATAAATGTTGTATATTTGACCCACAGAACAAAACTTAAAGAGGCTCTCCATAAATGTTGTATATTTGACCCACAGAACAAACCTTAAAGAGGCTCTCCATAAATGTTGTATATTTGACCCACAGAACAACACTTAAAGAGGCTCTCCATAAATGTTGTATATTTGACCCACAGAACAACACTTAAAGAGGCTCTCCATAAATGTTGTATATTTGACCCACAGAACAACACTTAAAGAGGCTCTCCATAAATGTTGTATATTTTTTAGCCAGTAGTTCTGAAAGCACAAAGCGTTATCATGTAATTGCTCTCGAACCCCTGCAGCTGTTCAAAAACATGCACATGCTTGGGCTCACCCCACAACCTCATTGGACAATGCTGTGCCGATCAGCTTTAATATTGCAGATAGATTGTGGCTTCCATCAATGTATATGTCTGTTAGCTGCCTGTGTGACGTAACTCCACCAGTCCTATTTATGATATCATTTACAAAGATTATACAATTTCTTAATTTTTTATTCCAAAAATATAGTTTTTACATTTTTTAAAAATCAATTAGTATATTTGAGTTTAAGCATAATATTTGTTGTAATATTTGTTCTGTCATTTCTGGTGGATTAAAGTGAAATTGCAACCAATTTTCTATGTCTTGTTTTAAAAACAGTGATATTTTGGGGATTATTTCATTTTCAAATAACCGAAAGCAAAAGGTTGTCTGAATAAATAAAGGGAAAAAGGCCATTCTTGAACATCGGGTGATAACTTTCTTACTAATCTGCTAGAGAACCAGTTCAGATTTAAGTATAACCTTTGTATCAATGCACCTGTACACAGCCCATCTGTAAATATCTATCTATCTATCTATCTATCTATCTATCTATCTATCTATCTATCTATCTATCTATCTATCTATCTATCTATCTATCTATCTATCTATCTATCTATCTATCTATCTATCTATCTATCTATCTATCTATCTATCTATCTATCTATCTATCTATCTATCTATCTATCTATCTATCTATCTATCTATCTATCTATCTATCTATCTATCTATCTATCTATCTATCTATCTATCTATCTATCTATCTATCTATCTATCTATCTATCTATCTATCTATCTATCTATCTATCTATCTATCTATCTATCTATCTATCTATCTATCTATTTATCTATCTATCTATCTAGTGTTAATGCTAAATTGTAATTATTTCACCACTATGGCCTATTTATTGCCTTACCTCCCTAATCTTACTACATTTACACACACTGTATATAGATTTTCCTATTGTGTTATTGACTGTATGTTTGTTTATCCCATGTGTAACTCTGTGTTGTTTGTGTCACACTGCTTTGCTTTATCTTGGCCAGGTCGCAGTTGCAAATGAGAGCTTGTTCTCAACTGGCCTACCTGGTTAAATAAAGGTGAAAATAAATAAATAATAAATAAATAAATGACTGAAGCCTTTAGTGAGACGTCTAATGGTTTAATATTTAATCATTTCTGCCCTCTGAATTCATGTTCATTATCTAAATAGGCCAGTTTAATTTCGTCTGTCTTGCCGTTCCAAATAAAATACAATATTTTATTGCTGATATCATTTTGTTTTCAAACAAGACGCTAGGTGTAGGCAAGACCAGAATAAAAAAGGTAATCTGGGATGTAACTAAGGAGTTAGTCAGGGTAAACTGGGATATGACTAAAGAGTTCATCAGGGTGATTTTTCCACAAATAGGGGGTATTTACCTTTCCATGGTAGCAAGATTTTATCTATTTTTGGTAACTTTCTATAAAAATGTATTGTAGCGATATCCTTTATTTCTTTAGGGATATGAATACCGAGTACGTCCACTTTACCATCAGACCATTTTGTTGGTAAAGTACACGGTAATGTAAAAGTTGTATTTTTTGTGTGATCCAATACGCATTATAAACTGGGATGGTTCGAGCCCCTGAATGCTGATTGGCTGACAGCTGGGGTATATCAGACCGTATACCATTGGTATGACATAACATTTATTTTTACTGCTCGAATTACTTTGGTAACCAGTTTATAATAGCAATAAGGCACCTTGGGGGTTTGTGGTATATGGCCAACAAACTACGGCTAAGGGCTCTGCCCAGGCACTCGTGCCGAAGAACAGCCCTTTGCTATGGTATATTGGCCATATACCACACCTTCTCTGGCCTTATTGCTTAAATATAGTTATCATCATTTGGTTGTAGTTTATTATTTTGGTTGTTATTTACTATTTTACATCCAGGGTTACTAGACATAACTTTAATCAATTGTATTAAAGAATCTCCAAAATTGAAATATTCCAGGCATTTATATATAAATTCCAGTCGTACTTTATCAAAAGCCTTTTCAAAGTCAGCTATGAATACAATGCCTGGTTTCCCAGATGTTTCATAGTGTTTGTTTCCAGTGTCTTATATTATCTCCAATGTATCGTCCATGTAAAAAAAAAACTGTCTGATTAGGCTGAATAATATCCAACAATAGCTTTTTCATTCTATTCCAGCTATGCATTTTGCTAGATTTTTTAAAATGGACTAAGTCTTTATTTACCACTTGGGTCCTGTTTCAGTAATGATGAAATCAGACCTCGTTGAGTATCTGAGTAAGTTCCTTCTCTGTAATTTGTAACTTTCACATGAGTCTTTCTGTACAGCTGTTCATTTCACATTATTATTAGGGGGAAAAATCCTTACAATTAGCTTTGGTTGTTGGAGGTGGAGGAGACTGATGCTGATGCTTGCTTCCTCTTTCAAAATATTGCCTAGTGAATCAAACCCTCCCCTAACACAGACGACGTTGGGCCAATTGTGCGCCGCCTCATGGGTGTCCCGGTCACACTGTGACACAGCCTGGGCTCGAACCCGGGTCTGTAATGACGCCTCAAGCGTGCCAGTTCGGAGTTTGCAGTAAATTATTTTCGATAGTATTTCTATGTTGAAGATTTAAAAAATATTTGGTGCATTTTCTCCCATATTCCATCCAGTTTGCTTTATTTGTCTAATATATTACACTGGATCTTTCTTGAATAAGTTCCTCCATGTATTTGTGTTTTTCCTCTAATGTATGCTGTGCCTCTATGGTACCGTTTTAATTGCCATCTAACTGTACTGTCAGTCCCTCTACTTCCTTTCTTAATATGAATTATTTGGACCTAAATTGCTTTTGTTTTAAAGATGAATATTGAATTGAATGGCCTTGAAAAGGAACATTTAAAAGTGTCCCATACAATAAGGGGACCTGCTGTACCTATTTTATGTCGGAAAAAGTCCGTTCTAAATTCTTCTGTCCTGGTTAAAAACAAATTATCATCCAATAGGCTTAGATTACTTTTTCAATATCCTCACCCACGTGGAAATTCTGTAAGAGTAATGTATATGCCAATAGTCATTTTCTGCTTGGTTTCCAGAGAAATGCAGCTGATTGAAAGAGAAATGAACCAACTACAGAGGTCTATCCTCTAATTTAAAATGTTTTGTCAAACTTACGATGGTTTTGATCGATGTATTCAATGTATTTTCACTGTTATAAAAATAACTAATGGTTAGCGCATGGACACAGGCCACTCGCTTCAGAGTGCACACGAGGCTAGCGTGTATCTCCTCCACTAAATGATGCCAGGTTAGAATGTAAGGACTCTGTGCCTTTTTCCGCTGGGAGAGGACAGCAGGTGGTTTATTATCATGTATGAGTCACGTCGAGTCTGAAACGGGAGGATTTAAAAAAAGAACTAGGTTGTTTTCATGCTTCTTTAAGTTTAGGCATAGGGGTGAAAATGAATAAAGGTTTAAATTTAGGAACAAGGGTTAGGTTAAGGTTAATATGGTCCCGTGTGGCTCAGTTGGTAGCTTGCAACGCCAGGGATGTGGGTTCGATTCCCATGGAGGACCAGTACGAGAAAAGTAATAAAATGTTTCTCTGTAAGTTTCTCTGGATAAGAGCGTCTACTAAATGACAAAAAATGCTAAACTTGTATGTATCATTTCAGTGGGTTTAAAGTTATATAATTATAACACATCAACACAAGTTTCACTTGCCTCTGCAATAAATCAGCTGAATAGGTGGGACAGGTGTTTTTCTCCTGTTTTTCTCTTTCGCTGGCTTCCCATGTTCTGTGTCAAAATAATCGACTTGAAATAATTTACTCAGTCAAAATGGCCACCAGTTCACCCATTATAGCATCCTAGGCCTGAACAGGGAATATCTGTTCTACTTATTCTATTTTATGTTCACCTAATCCTCCCCATCTAAATCCTTGGTCTGGTTTTACTGGGATAATATGAGCTAAGAAGTATAGTATTACTATAATAGTAGCTAAGCAGGTTAAAAATGAATGCAAGTGAAAGTAAAAATATATATACATTTTAAGCAAGATAGAGACAGACACTTACTTGAATCTGTGCTGTCACAATAATACTTATTTTCTTTGTTCCTGTAAACACAAAACGGGTTTAGAGTTACCGTCCATTCACAGTGGAAAAATATACTGTACTAACAGGCTTTTTCTGTCTTATATACTGACGAATAAAATCAACCGTCAGGATTAAGGTCAATTCGATCTTTGGTTATTTCATGTTGACTGTGTAGATAGGACTCAGGACTGAGATAAACAGACCAATGTTGTGTTTTAGTGGTTGTTGAACAGTACTTACTTTCTACAGCATTTGTAGCATAACACACAGATCAATGCTATGATGATGATTCCCAGAGGCACCAGGACTGCGATGAATATGATCGTGTTCTTATCTGCGGGACAATGAAGAAGAAGACAGTTGCAACAACACTATATGTCTCAACAAGTATTAACATAATAGAGTAGAGTACAGTACAGTATAGTAGAGTACAGTATAGTACAGTATAGTAGAGTACAGTATAGTACAGTATAGTAGAGTACAGTATAGTAGAGTACAGTATAGTAGAGTATAGTACAATATAGTAGAGTACAGTACAGTATAGTAGAGTACAGTATAGTAGAGTATAGTATAGTACAATATAGTAGAGTACAGTATAGTACGGTACAGTATAGTACAGTACAGTATAGTACAGTATAGTAGAGTACAGTACGGTAGAGTATAGTATAGTATAGTATAGGAGAGTACAGTATAGTACAGTAGAGTAGAGTAGAGTATAGGAGAGTACAGTATAGTATAGTACAGTATAGGAGAGTACAGTATAGTACTGTATAGGAGAGTACACTATAGTAGAGTACAGTATAGTACAGCATAGTAGAGTACTGTATAGTAGAGTACATTATAGTACTGTATAGTAGAGTATTGTATAGTAGAGTACAGTATAGTCAGTGGTGGAAAAAGTACCCATTGTCATACTTGCGCAAAAGTATAGACACCTTAATAGAAAGTATCAAAAGTAAAAATAAAAATATAAATCATTTCAAATTCCTTATATTAAGCAAACCAGATGGCACCATTTTCTTGTTTTTAAAATGTATGGATGGCCAGGGACACACTCCAACACTCAGACATTATTTACAAACAAAGCATTTGTGTTTAGGGAGTCCTCCAGATCAGAGGCAGTAGGGAAGACCAGGGATGTTCTCTTGATAAGTGTGTGAATTGGACAATTTTCCTGTCATGCTAAGAATTCAAAATGTACTTTTAGGTGTCAGGAGAAATGTATGGAGTAGAAAGTATATGATTTTCTTTGGAAATGTGGTGAAGTAAAAGTATAAATAGTAAAGTACAGATACCCCAAAAAACGACTTAAGTAGTACTTTAAAGTATTTTTTACTTAAGTACTTTACACCACTGAGTATAGTGCAGTATAATACAGTACAGTAAAGTACAGCAGAATATAGTATTAACTCCAGTCAGTCACGTACCCAGGCCTCCACTGGTATCCGTCTTCTCAATCTCACACAGGTTGCCCTCGAAACCCTCTGGACACTGACAGCTGAATAAATATACTGTAATCTCTGAGCATATACCGTTGTTCAGACAGGGGTCACTCAGACACGGGCTCTCTGAGAAGGGGGAGGGGAGATATAGAGGGAGGGGAACAAAGAGAGAGAGGGAGAGGGGGAGAGAGGGAGGGGATGGGGAGGGGAACAGAGAGAGGGAGAGAGAGAGAGAGAGACCGAGAGCGAGAGGGGGGAGAGAGAGAACATGGAGGGGTAAGTCTGCTATCGAAGGCATTGCAGTTCATTTTGCACACTCACGTTGTTCTTATTGTAACTACTTGGGCACGAACGAATGATCAGTAGCAACACACTTACTTTTGTAGCAGTCACGTGTGAAGTTGAAGATAGTACAGACGTGTGTGTCATAACAGCCTTTAGGTTGGCACACGGCGCCCGAGGGCGTACTCTCACAGGACAGGGCACAGTCCTCTGTCACAAACCTCTCTTTAAGCTGGGGAGGAAGGGAATGGAGGGATGGAGGCATGGAGGAATGGAGGGATAGAGGTCGATATGGGGGGGGGGGGGGGGGGGGGGGGAGAAAAGGAGGGGAAAAGAGACAGTTATACATCATACAATCCTGTCTCAACACCAGTTCTTAAATTCACTTTAGTCATCAGATTTTGTGTCTCATTTCAACAACTGACTGCACTACAGTATTGATCTCTTATTGTATATTATAAACCGGGTGGTTTGAGGCCTGAATACTGACTGGCTGAAAGCCGTGGTATATCAGACTGTAGACCATGGCAATGACAAAACATAACTTTAAACTTTTCTAATGACGTTGGTAACCAGTTTATAATAGCAATAAGGCACCAAGGGGGGTTTGTGGTATGTGGCCATTATACCACGGCTAATGGCTGTATGCAGGCAATCCGCATTACACCATGCCTAAGAACAGCCCTTAGCTGTGGTATAATGGCCATATACCACACTTCCTCAGGCCTTATTGCTTAATGACCCCACCAGGAAGTACTGGTCCAGGTAGGTGTAACCACACTCGCTGTATCCTTCTGTACTAAGTTATACTGCATGTTTACTATATTCTACTCTATTTGAATATATTAACTCACAGGGTAGTATCTATCCAGGTAGGTGCAGCCACACTCGCTGTAGGGAACACAGATGCCTCCGCTCATGGTGAATCCTGGGGAACACTGGCACCCCTCAACACAGGCAGTGAAGTCACACTCGGAGGGCGCGGCCAGATCAGCACAGGAGGCAGGGCAAGGGGTCATACACTCAGAGTAGGCACTGTTGGCTTCACAGCTCAGGACTGGAATGGGAAGGGAGAGGGAAGGGAGAGAGAAGGGAGAGAGAGGGGAGAGAGAGGGAAGGGAGAGAGAGGGGAGAGAGAGGGGAGAGAGAGGGAGAGAGAGGGGAGAGAGAGGGGAGAGAGAGGGGAGAGAGCAGGAGGGGGAAGGGAACAAGTGAGTGTGTGTCTGCATGTTTGCGTGTAAATGTGTGCATTTGTGTGTGTATAATAGCATATCTGTCTGTGTGTCTGTGTGTCTGTCTGTGTGTCTGTCTGTCTGTCTGTCTGTGTGTCTGTCTGTCTGTATATCTTACCACAGCCCAGCTGTTGTCTCCAGTTGCCCAGTTTGACTCCAGCCTCTTGGCAGGCCAGGGCGTACACCTCATAACTGTCACAACGCAGGGAGTCGGTTTCCTGATCCGCACACAGGTCAAACAAACAGTCCCTGGAAGAACACGCACGAGACGTTGAGTCCACAATATACTTCAGATACATCTATACACTCTTGATAAACAGGGTCAAACTTGTGACTTGTGTGTACCTGGAACCGAGCCCCCCCAACACACACACACACAAACAACTTCTCTCTCCCTCTCTCTGTCTCTGTCTCTCTATCTCTGTCTCTCTCTCTCTCTGTCTCTCCCTCTCTCTCTGTCTCTCCCTCTCTCTGTCTCTGTCTCTCTCTGTCTCCCTCTCTCTGTCTCTCTGTCTCTCTGTGTCTCTGTCTCTGTCTCTCCCTCTCTGTCTCTCCCTCTCTCTGTCTCTCTATCTCTCTGTCTCTCTGTCTCTCTGTCACTCCCTCTCTCTGTCTCTCTGTGTCTCTGTCTCTCTGTCACTCTGTCTCTCTGTCTCTCTGCCTCTCTCTGTCTCTCCCTCTCTGTCTCTCCCTCTCTCTGTCTCTCTATCTCTCTGTCTCTCTGTCTGTCTGTCGCTCCCTCTCTCTGTCTCTCTGTCTCTCAGTCTCTCTGTCTCTACTCACTCCTGGAAGCTGTAGGGCAGTAGTGATGCATGGCAGGCAGCGAAGTGTCCTGTAGGGTCTGATACGGCTCCACACTGTTTAATACCCTTGAACTCAGCCAGCTGAGCGTCAGTACAACCTGCTGTCTCAAAGCCTGTCTCTGGGTCGGTCTCCACATCACGCCTAGGGAGGGTGAAGAGGTGGAGGAGAGGTTGAGGTATGAACTGATATTTCAGTTGAAACATTTTTATAAAATTGCAAACATTTCCAAAACCCTGTTTTTGCTTTGTCACTATGGGGTATTGTGTTTAGATTGATGAGGGGAAAAAATATTTAATACATTTTAGAATAAGGCTGTAACTTAACAAAAAGTAGAAAAAGTTAAGGGGTCTGAATACTTTCCGAATGCACTGTATGTACACTCAATCATCTAAACACACTGTTGGCTGTGTTTATAAATACAGTAGATTATGAATGTATGAATTAATGAACCAACAAATAAGCTACTGATGGAAATGTGTTTCCATTATGTTTATATATAATCCAGTGATCCCCTCTCACCTGTGCAGGTGCACCATCTTGGGGAGTTCTGATGTCACTAGCTCCGCCCCCTGCCTGTCAGTCACCCTCCAGCTACTTCCAAACTCTTCAAGGTTCCGTGTCACGGTTCCATCTGGTTTCATGTACTCATTCCTGGAGACCCCATCATAGTTCCCACACAGACCCCTCACCCTGTCTCTGTACGTACTGGGTAGGATCACCTCTGTTAAAGAGGGAGGGAGGGAGGGAGGGAGGGAGGGAGGGAGGGAGGGAGGGAGGGAGGGAGGGAGGGAGGGAGGGAGGGAGGGAGGGAGGGAGGGAGGGAGGGAGGGAGGGAGGGAGGGAGGGAATGAGTGAGTGAGTGAGTGAGGGAGGGAGGGAGGGAGGGAGGGAGGGGAGAAAGAGGGAGGGAATGAGTGAGTGAGTGAGTGAGGGAGGGAGGGAGGGAGGGAGGGAGGGGAGAAAGAGGGAGGGAATGAGTGAGTGAGTGAGTGAGGGAGGGAGGGAGGGAGGGAGGGAGGGAGGGAGGGAGGGAGGGAGGGGAGGGAGGGAGGGAGGGGAGGGAGGGAGGGAGGGAGGGAGGGAGGGAGGGAGGGAGGGAGGGAGGGAGGGAGGGAGGGAGGGAGGGAGGGAGAAAAAGGGAGGGAATGAGTGAGTGAGTGAGTGAGTGAGGGAGGGAGGGAGGGAGGAGTGACTGACTAACTGGTGCCATCCCTTTCTCGTCTCTCACCTCCGTGCTGCTTGCCATCGAAGCGTACGGTCATGCCGAAGTCGGCGACCAGCTGGACGTTCTTCGAGTTTATCGTGATGGTCAGGCCGCCTCTAGGACTGAGAGGAAGAGCCACACGCTCACCGTTCACCTACAGAGAGAATGGACGTGATTAGATTAGAAGTGTTTTATATTGGTGTTGTGGCTCTACAGAAGATCCGAACCGTTTTAAACCTTCATATGCATCAGATATGATCCACTAGTGGGTCTCAAACCCCCATTTGGAAAACATCATGTCTCTATGTAATAACAACCCAGCACATGCAAATTAAAATCTCCACTCACAACACTGTGAGATTCATCTCCTCTTCCATTCACTCTAAATACAGTATGTTCTTCCATTCACTCTAAATACAGTATGTTCTTCCATTCACTCTAAATACAGTATGTTCTTCCATTCACTCTAAATACAGTATGTTCTTCCATTCACTCTAAATACAGTATGTTCTTCCATTCACTCTAAATACAGTATGTTCTTCCATTCACTCTAAATACAGTATGTTCTTCCATTCACTCTAAATACAGTATGTTCTTCCATTCACTCTAAATACAGTATGTTCTTCCATTCACTCTAAATACAGTATGTTCTTCCATTCACTCTAAATACAGTATGTTCTTCCATTCACTCTAAATACAGTATGTTCTTCCATTCACTCTAAATACAGTATGTTCTTCCATTCACTCTAAATACAGTATGTTCTTCCATTCACTCTAAATACAGTATGTTCTTCCATTCACTCTAAATACAGTATGTTCTTCCATTCACTCTAAATACAGTATGTTCTTCCATTCACTCTAAATACAGTATGTTCTTCCATTCACTCTAAATACAGTATGTTCTTCCATTCACTCTAAATACAGTATGTTCTTCCATTCACTCTAAATACAGTATGTTCTTCCATTCACTCTAAATACAGTATGTTCTTCCATTCACTCTAAATACAGTATGTTCTTCCATTCACTGAAAATACAGTATGTTGTTCCATCCAACTCACCAGTACTACTTTCTTCTGCAGGAAGCGGATACTGACTCCGTAGACATCGACATACACCTCATCCAGGTAGGAGACCTTCCTGCTGCCACCACGACGGACGTTCTTCCCTCTGACCTGCAGATCGACCAGTGAGCTGGGGAGGTCGTGACCCTGGGTCAGGGTGTAGGTGTAGGGGCCCTGGAAGTGGTGGGTGAGCCCATCAAACGTACGGTAGTGGGGGTCACCGTGGATATTGCACCTGTTGAACTCTGGAGAGGGGGTGGGAGGGAAAAGGGGAAGAGAAAGCTGTATGAGCAGGTAGAAACATTACAATCATACAGCAAGATATCATAGGCTGTTATAAGGTCAAGGTTTGTGGGAGTATTGAGTATTAGTATCTGTAATAGTATCTACTAGTACTACTAGTGGAATTAGAGGTAATATTGCCAATATTGGGAGTAGAATTGAGAGACTTACTCTCAGGTTTGCAGTAGAGTTCTCCATATTTGTCCAGAATGCAGACAGAATTGTCGGGACATTTAACGTCTGAGCAGGTTATGGAGCCTCCCAGGTTACAGGTACACTGGCCATCACAGTGGTCAGTCAACCACGAGTCACCCACCTGGAACACACACGTCAGGATTATGACTGACTGTTGATTCTAGGAGTGTGTCAGTAACAAAAACAATGATGATAGGATCTTTTGGCACTGTCCCCCCCCGCATTTTCCCCCCAAAATGAATCAATTCTATCTTAAACTTTTAGTAGGCTTACTTGATGACGTATCAGCTATAGGTGAGGTAAGGTATAGGTAATATCAGACAGAGGTAATATCAGACAGAGGTAATATCAGACAGAGGTAACATCAGACAGAGGTAACATCAGACAGAGGTAATATCAGACAGAGGTAATATCAGACAGAGGTAACATCAGACAGAGGTAACATCAGACAGAGGTAATATCAGACAGAGGTAACATCAGACAGAGGTAATATCAGACAGAGGTAATATCAGACAGAGGTAATATCAGACAGAGGTAATATCAGACAGAGGTAATATCAGACAGAGGTAACATCAGACAGAGGTAATATCAGACAGAGGTAACATCAGACAGAGGTAATTTCATCTGATGAGAGGAAGCCTGTGTGTGTGAGTGTGTGTGTGTGTGTGTGTGTGAGTGTGAGTGTGTGTGTGTGTGAGTGTGTGTGTGTAACAGTATAACTTTAGACCGTCCCCTCGCCCATACCCGGGCGCGAACCAGGGACTCTCTGCACACATCAACAACAGTCACCCACGAAGCATCGTTACCCATCGCTCCACAAAAGCCGCGGCCCTTGCAGAGCAAGGGGAACTACTACTTCAAGGTCTCAGAGCAAGTGACGTCACCGATTGAAACGCTATTTAGCGCACACCACCGCTAACTAAGCTAGCCGTTTCACATCCGTTACATGTGTGTGTGTGTGTGTGTGTGAGTGTGTGTGTGTATGTGTGTGTGGACCAATCAGACTCACATCATGGTACTCTCCCACTCTGTCCACACAGCCACACTTGGCCAGAGGAACACACTGCACATCACTAAGGACAAACCCGGCGTCACACTGGCACCCCTCGACGCAGGTGGTAGAGGGCAGGTGGCAGAGCGTGGGGAACAGGTCAGAGCAGGTGGGGGGGCAGGGGGCCGTGCAGTCAGAGTAGTGGCTATTGGGGGGGCACGGCAGGGCTGGGAGAGCGAGAGGAGGGGGGAGAGAGAGGTTAGAAGACAACCAGAACACAACACATGACGTTGGTTCAATATATTCTTGGTACATAATATAGTGTATGGGATGATTTCACTCATTTTCTATCACTCTCTTCACCCTCTCTTTCTTACTTTCTTCATCCCTCTCTCCCTCCCATTTCCCTCCCCCTCTCTCTCCACCTCTCCTCCATTTTCCCCTCCCCCCCTCTCTCCACCTCTCCTCCTTCTTCCCCTCTCTCTCAACCTCCCCTCTGTCCTCTCCTCCCTCTTCCCCTCTTCACTTACGACAGAATGTATTGTTCCTCCAGCTGATGGTGACCCCGGCTGACTGACAGGCTTGGGCATATGCTTCCACGTTATCACACAGTGTGGCCTGCATGCCGTCATATTCACACATGTCATACACACAGGTCCCCAGGAAAGCCTCTGGGGACAGTAAAGAGTGGCAGGGCTTGAACTTGTCTCCGAGGACAACAGAAGAACACAGGGTCTCATACTGGTTCTCTTCTTCTGTCGTGCAGTTGGGGTGGATGCTGGGACGCTCATCTGGCGAGCACCTGGAGGGATGAAGAGAGAGAGAGACAAATGGGTTAGATAGATGAAAGGAGAGAGGTATGTATTTAAGCAATAAGGCACGAGGGGGTGTGGTATATGGCCAATATACCACGGCTAAGGGCTGTTCTTAGGCACAATGCTGTCAGCCAATCAGCATTCAGGGCTCAAACCACACAGCCACACTGATTGGCTGACAGCCGTGGTATATCAGACCGTATAACATTTATTTACATAATTACGTTGGTAACCAGTTTATAGCAGCAATAAGGCACCTCGGAGGTTTGTGGTACACGGCCAATATACCACGGCTAAGGGCTGTATCCAGAGACTCCACATTGTGTCGTGCTTTACAACAGCCCTTAGCCGTGGTACACGGCCAATATACCACGGCTAAGGGCTGTATCCAGAGTCTCCACGTTGCGTCGTGCTTAACAACAGCCCTTAGCCGTGGTATATTGGCCAATATACCACTGCTAAGGGCTGTATCCAGGGACTCCACGTTGTGTCGTGCTTAACAACAGCCCTTAGCCGTGGTATATTGGCCAATATACCACGGCTAAGGGCTGTATCCAGAGACTCCACGTTGTGTCGTGCTTAACAACAGCCCTTAGCCGTGGCATATTGGCCAATATACCACGGCTAAGGGCTGTATCCAGAGACTCCACGTTGTGTCGTGCTTAACAACAGCCCTTAGCCGTGGCATATTGGCCAATATACCACGGCTAAGGGCTGTATCCAGAGACTCCACGTTGTGTCGTGCTTAACAACAGCCCTTAGCCGTGGTACACGGCCAATATACCACGGCTAAGGGCTGTATCCAGAGACTCCACGTTGTGTCGTGCTTAACAACAGCCCTTAGCCGTGGTATATTGGCCAAGTACATTTAAAAAAAACATTACAATACATTCACAACACATTAAGTGTGTGTCCTCAGGCCACTACTCCACTACCACATATCTACAACCGAAATAGTATAGTGTGTATGTTATTGTGTGTGTGTGCATGTGTTTTTGTCTATGTTTATGTTGCTTCACAGTTCCCGCTGTTCCAATAGGTGTATATTTATCTGTTTTTTTAAATTTAATTTTACTGCTTGCATCAGTTACTTGATGTGGAATAGAGTTCCATGTATGTGGTAGAGAAAGGAAGGAGAGGATATCTACAGAGATGGATATCTGCATATCAGCAATGTGGGGGAAAGTGAGTTTGTTCTTGTATATGAATCATTTTCCTTCAGGTGTAGCACATGAATAAGGTCAGAGGTTAAAGGTCTAAGGTAAGAGGTCCAAGGTGACTGACCCTGGGTCTGAGTCTCCCTCTGACTTCCAGCTGTTGCCCAGTTCCATCACGTCCTTGGCCGGCTTTCCATCTGGTTTCAGGTTGTCATCAGACGTGTTCATGTTGAAGTTACCACACATACCACACACCTGGTGAGATGTAGAGAGAGAGCGTGTGAGAGATAATGGCGAAGATTACCAGACAGATTACCAGGACAGATTACCGGGACAGATTACCAGACAGATTACCAGGACAGATTACCAGGACAGATTACCAGGACAGATTACCGGACAGATTACCAGGACAGATTACCAGGACACGTACTCAGAGCATACGCTGACCAGCTGGCAAGTGTCTTCACCTACATTTTCAACCTCTTCCTGACCCAGACTGTAATACCAACATGTTTCAAGCAGACCACCATAGTCCCTGTGCCCCTCAACACCAAGGTAACCTGTCTAAATGACTAGCACTCACATCTGTAGCACTCATACCCCTGGTGTCCATGTCACTCCAGCTTCTACCCCCATTTGACTGCTGAACAGTTCATCACATGGCTGCCCGGACTATTAGCATTGACCCCCTCATTTTAATCTTATTGTCTTATCTGGCTCAGGCTCCATGTACAGTCATTGGACCACACACTCACACATACTACACTGACACTCCAACACTCCAACACACACACACACACACACACACACACACACACACACACACACACACACACACACACACACACACACACACACACACACACACACACACACACACACACACACACACACACACACACACACACACACACGCATTCCTTCACACTCTTCACATATGCTGCTGCTACTTTCTGTTTATTATCTATCACTTCACCCCTATCTACATGTACATATTACCTCAATTACCTTGACTAAAACGTACCCCTGCACATTGACTGTACCGCTACTCATAGCCTCGTTATCGTTATTTTATTGTGTTACTATTTTACTTTACTTTATTTAGCACATTACTCACTTTTTAAAAACTCTGCGTTGTTGGTTAAAGGCTTGTAAGTAAGCATTTCACGGTATCATTTTGATCTGAAGATGTGCATATTTTGAGACAGCAAAGTACATGTTTGTGTGAAAGAAGCTTCTTATTTGACCATGATATTATATGTATCATCAGCATACAGTAACATTATAATGTTTGGGTCCAGTTGGATGTACCTTGTTGAAGTACTCTCCAGGGACGATGATCTCCAGGTGATGGACTCCATCAAACTTCACCTTCAGGCCAAAGTTAGTGTCCAGTAGAATGTAGACACCACTACTCAAGATCCTGGCCCCGGCCACATCGATGGACAGAGGAGTACGCACCCTGTGCCCGTTCAACTGGAGAGAAGAGAGGGGGAGGGAGAAAGATAGAGAGGGGGGAGGGAGACATAGAGGGGTGGGGGAGTGAAGGGAGAAGGAGGTAATTAATAATACATTATAAGGATCTGGGTGATTGTTTATCAAACTAGACCATCACAGCTTCCATGGGCGGTTCAAGGGAGGGGCTTGCTGGTGCTGACGTCCTCACTAGAATAGGCAACCTCCATCAGCACCCCCTAGAAACAATATTTTAGTACAGGCAAACCCCCTTGCCTCCCCTTTCTCCCTTGTCTCCAGTCTTCACTGTCTACCCCGTCTCCTGTCTCCCCTGCCTCCCTTGTTTCCCGTCTCCACTGTCTCCTGTCTCCCCTATCTCCTCTGTCTCCCTTGTCTCCTATGTCTCCCCTGTCTCCCCTGTCTCCTCTGTCTCCCCTGTCTCCTCTGTCTCCTCTGTCTCCCCTGTCTCCTCTGTCTCCCCTGTCTCCCTTGTCTCCTCTGTCTCCTCTGTCTCCCCTGTCTCCCCTGTCTCCCCTGTCTCCCCTGTCTCCCCTGTCTCCTCTGTCTCCCCTGTCTCCTCTGTCTCCCCTGTCTCCTCTGTCTCCCCTGTCTCCCCTGTCTCCCCTGTCTACCCTGTCTCCTCTGTCTCCCCTGTCTCCTCTGTCTCCCCTGTCTCCCCTGTCTCCCCTGTCTCCTCTGTCTCCCCTGTCTCCCCTGTCTCCTCTGTCTCCCCTGTCTCCCCTGTCTCCTCTGTCTCCCCTGTCTCCTCTGTCTCCCCTGTCTCCCCTGTCTCCCCTGTCTCCTCTGTCTCCCCTGTCTCCCCTGTCTCCCCTGTCTCCCCTGTCTCCTCTGTCTCCCCTGTCTCCGCTGTCTCCCCTGTCTCCCCTGTCTCCCCTGTCTCCTCTGTCTCCCCTGTCTCCCCTGTCTCCCCTGTCTCCTCTGTCTCCCCTGTCTCCCCTGTCTCCTCTGTCTCCTCTGCCTCCCCTGCCAGCTTCATAGAGAGGATAGTGATTGTTGACGATGAATAATGACCAATACTTACCATAACGGTGACTCTACTATCTGACTGAAACAATTTGACAAAGCAGAGAACTGCTGTACTTTCTGGGGAAATCTGATTCACAGCTAACAGTAATATATACCCCCCAAGGACTCCCTCAGTAATATATACTCCCCAAGGACTCCCTCAGTAATATATACTCCCCAAGGACTCCCTCAGTAATATATACCCCCCAAGGACTCCCTCAGTACTATATACCCCCCAAGGACTCCCTCAGTACTATATACCCCCCAAGGACTCCCTCAGTACTATATACCCCCCAAGGACTCCCTCAGTAATATATACCCCCCAAGGACTCCCTCAGTAATATATACCCCCCAAGGACTCCCTCAGTACTATATACCCCCCAAGGACTCCCTCAGTAGTATATCCTCCCCAATGACTCCCTCAGTAATATATACTCCCCAAGGACTCCCTCAGTACTATATACCCCCCAAGGACTCCCCCAGTACTATATACCCCCCAAGGACTCCCTCAGTAATATATACTCCCCAAGGACTCCCTCAGTACTATATACTCCCCAAGGACTCCCTCCCTCCATCTCACCAGAACTCTGCGGCTCTTCTGTAGCGTGACGTTGGCGTTGGGAAGGTAGACTGTAACAGAGTGCACGTAAGACGCCTCTGGTTGGCCGCGCTCCTCATTCTTCGCCACGATGGTGAACGGAGTTACCTTGGTGGAGTTACACACCTGACAGCGAGAGAGGGAGGGAAGGAAAGAGACAGATGGGGGGACGGAGTTACCTTGGTGGAGTTACACACCTGACAGCGAGAGAGGGAGGGAAGGAAAGAGACAGATGGGGGGATGAATGGGGGAGAGAGAGAGAGAGACGGGGATGGAGAGAGGGATGGAGGGAGATGTTAAAGGGAGGGAGGAGAGGATGACATTACTCACCTCTACCAGGGTGTAGGTACAGGTACCCATAAATGTGTGCATGACAGCGTCGAAGGTGTAGTAGTGAGGATCTCCAGACACATGACACACAGCCAAACCTATAGAAAGGACAGAGATAGTGAATTCACAGCCAAACCTATAGAAAGGACAGAGATAGTGAAATCACAGCCAAACCTATAGAAAGGACAGAGATAGTGAATTCACAGCCAACCCTATAGAAAGGACAGAGATAGTGAATTCACAGCCAAACCTATAGAAAGGACAGAGATAGTGAATTCACAGCCAAACCTATAGAAAGGACAGAGATAGTGAATTCACAGCCAAACCTATAGAAAGGACAGAGATAGTGAATTCACAGCCAAACCTATAGAAAGGACAGAGATAGTGAATTCACAGCCAACCCTATAGAACAAGCAGAGATAGTGAATTCACAGCCAACCCTATAGAAAGGGCAGAGATAGTGAATTCACAGCCAAACCTATGGAAAGGACAGAGATAGTGAATTCACAAAGTGTTGCTGAGTTTGATGGGCTAAAAACGATCAATTATATTTTTTTGTCCCAGTAACTTTTGTGAAATATAGAACAAAGACAACTGAGCCTGATTATAGTGACATGATATTTGAAGGATGTTAAAGGTCTACAGTGGGTGTAGTATTTACCTGTTGAGAAACATCCCAGCTCTCCCTCCAACACCTTACACTCCTGGGCGGGGCTACATTGCCACGGCTCACAGGTCATGTTGTTGCCACGGTTACACCTACAACGCTCCGAACAGTCCAGCTCAGTGAACCAACTGTCTCCCACCTAGGACATGCACATACATACACATCTGCCTCAACAATATGAGCTAGCCTTAAACATAGTCTACCAAATGTAGAGTGCAAAAAACTAAGCTGTGCTTTTGAAACAGAGGCTCAAACTTAAACTATTTCAAACGGTTTATGAGATGACTTGAACTCTAGTTGATGTTATTCCCACGAGTTCCAGGCACCATATTGACTTCTGTGAAAGCAACGATAAAACGGTGACTCTTGCTTACCGGTCTATAGTTGTTATCCTCATCGGTGCAGCCACACTGGCTGGGTGGGACACACTTGTCTCCGCTGAGGAGCAGTCCGAGGTCACACACACACCCCTCTACACAGGGCTGGTTACAGGTGGAGTTGAAAGTAGGGTTCTGACAGCTGGAGGGACAGGCGCTACCACAGGGCTCGTAGTGGCTGCCTGGGAGACACTTCAGAGCTGGGGGAGAGATGGAGGACATGTTGGTTCATCTCAATAAAGGGGAGGGGGGGGGGTACGGTAACATAGAGTTAGAGTATGTTACAGATACAGTAACATAGAGTCAGAGTATGTTACAGATACAGTAACATAGAGTCAGAGTATGTTACAGATACGGTAACATACAGATACGGTAACATACAGATACAGTAACATAGAGTCAGAGTATGTTACAGATACGGTAACATACAGATACGGTAACATACAGATACAGTAACATAGAGTCAGAGTATGTTACAGATACAGTAACATAGAGTCAGAGTATGTTACAGATACGGTAACATACAGATACAGTAACATAGAGTCAGAGTATGTTACAGATACAGTAACATAGAGTCAGAGTATGTTACAGATACGGTAACATACAGATACAGTAACATAGAGTCAGAGTATGTTACAGATACGGTAACATACAGATACAGTAACATACAGATACAGTAACATACAGATACAGTAACATACAGATACAGTAACATACAGATACAGTAACATACAGATACAGTAACATACAGATACGGTAACATACAGATACAGTAACATACAGATACAGTAACATACAGATACAGTAACATACAGATACAGTAACATACAGGTACAGTAACATACAGATACAGTAACATACAGATACGGTAACATACAGATACGGTAACATACAGATACGGTAACATACAGATACGGTAACATACAGATACGGTAACATACAGGTACAGTATGTTACAGTGTATTGACAGGTTTCTTAGTAGATGCACGGCCTAGTGTTTTACATAGAGAAGACGCAGGTGTGTGTTACAACAGAAGGTAAAGTTGTAAAGATTGTTTCTTGGTGTGTGACTTACGACAGGTGTGTGTGTGTGTGTGTGTGTGTGTGTGTGTGTGTGTGTGTGTGACTTACGACAGGTGTGTGTGTGACTTACGACAGGTGTGTATGTGTGTGACTTACGACAGAAGGTGTTGTTCCTCCATGCGATGGGTACTCCAGCCAAGGCACACAGGTCAGCGTAACTCTCTATAGCCTGGCACAGAGCCACCGTCTCTCCTCCTGTAGCACACTGGTCATACACACAGTTCTCCTGGTAGATGTTGGGGGGAACCACCGCGTGGCACGGCTTGAAGATACCTGGGACAACCATGGAGAATGACTGGTGATAAACGGTTTTAGTGAAGGGGGAGAATATACATTACAAGTTGTGTGTAGTATATTTTATGTAACCATTTTGGTGAAAGAAAATATGTTTGAGCATAGGATTTAGTCTAGACAGTGTGTTCATACAGTGCATTTGGAGTATTGAGACCCCTTGACTTTTCCCACATTTTGTTACGTTACAGCCTTATTCTAAAATAGATTAAATAAATACATTTCCTCATTGATCTACACAGAAAACTCCATTATGACAAAGCGAAAATAGGTTTTAAGAATTGTTGTCCATTTATTTAAAAAACTAACAGAAATACCTTATTTAAATAAGTATTCAGACCCTTTGCTATGAGACTCAAAATTGAGCTCAGGTTCATCCTTTTTCAATTGATCATGTTAGAGATGTTTCTACAACTTGATTGGAGTTCAACTGTCGTAAATTCCATTGACTGGACATTATTATTTGGAATGCCACACACCTGTCTATGTAAGGTCCCACAAAGTCAGAGCAAAAACCAAGCCATGAGGAATTGTCTGTAGAGCCCCGTCACAGGATTGTGTCGAGGCACAGATCTGGGGAAGGGTACCAAAAGGTCCCCAAGAACACAGTGGCCTCCTCATCTTTAAATGGAAGAAGTTTGGAACCACCAAGACTCTTCCTAGAGCTGGCCGCCCAGCCAAACTGAGCAATTGGGGGAGAAGGGCCTTGGTCAGGGAGGTGAGTAAGAACCCGATGGTCACTCTGACAGAACTCTAGAGTTCCTCTGTGGAGATAGGAGAACTTTCCAGAGGGACTTTTTCTGCAGTACTCCACCAATCAGGCCTTTATGGTAGAGTGGCCAGACGGAAGCCACTCCTCAGTAAAAGGCGCATGACAGCACGCTTGGAGTTTGCCAAAAGGCACCGAAAGGACTCTCAGACCATGAGAAACAAGATTCTCTGGTCTGATGAAACCAAGATCGAACTCTTTGGCCTGATTGCCAAGCATCATATCTGGAGGAAACCTGGCACCATCCCTACAGTGAAGCATGGTGGTGGCAGCATCCTGCTGCGGGGATGTTTTTCAGTGACAGGGACTAGAAGACTAGTCAGGATCGAGGGAAAGATGAACGGAGCAAAGTACAGAGAGATCCTTGATGAAAACCTGCTCCAGAGAGCTCAGGACCTCATACTGGGGCGAAGGTTCACCTTCCAACAGAACAACGACCCTAAGCACACAGCCAAGACAATGCAGGACATGCTTCGGAAAACAAGTCTCTGAATGTCCTTGAGTGGCCCAGCCAGAGCCTGGACTTGAACCCGATCAAACATCTCTGGAGACACCTGAAAATAGCTGTGCAGCGACGCTCCCCATCCAACCTGACAGAGCTTGAGAGGATGCAGAGAAGAATGGGAGAAACTCCCCAAATACAGGTGTGTCAAGCTTGTAGTGTCATACCCAAGAAGACTCAAGGCTGTAATCGCTGCTAATGGTGAGTTTGCTGAGTAGGGGGTCTGAATACTTTTGTAAATGTAACATTTCAGTTTTTTATTTGTAATACATTTGTAAAAATGTCTAAAAACCTGTTTTTTCTTTATCATTATGGGTTATTGTGTGTAGATTGATGAGGGGGAAAAAACAATTTAATCAATTTTAGAATAAGGCTGTAACGCAACAAAATGTGAAAAAGTTCAAGGGGTCTGAATACTTTCCGAATGCACTATGTGTGTGTGTGTGTGTGTGTGTCTCACCGATAGGGTCACTGATCATCCCACAGCTGGTAGGTTTCACAGCCTCTGCCTCCACCTTGGGATCACACTCCTCCTCTCCTCCACCGTGGGTGCAGCTGACAGGGACAGAGGGATGGAGGGATTAAAGAAAGGGACGAACGTCAAAGACGTCACTGTCGAGGAGTGAAATTAAATCTCCATGGAGACAGACCTGTAGTAGGTCACGTTTGATACAAAACACTGGAATCTTGGATGAATGTATAAGTCTGGCTCTGGTATCCGAGGTCAGGCTATTAGGTACTTCCAGAAAAATACAGGATGAATAAAACCATTCAATTCATGAATGCAAAAGAAACGGAAACAGGAGACTCACTCGGGGCGGTCATCTGGTACCTGCCAGCTCTCTCCCAGTTCGTTGGTGTTGACGGCTGGTTTACCATCTGGCTTGATGTTGTCATCACCAGGTTGGTCATTGAAGTTTCCTATTAGATAGACAATCACCAAATAATTACAGAATCCCTATCTAGTCAATTAGGATGTTTTGTATCATTATTTTCTCATCCCAAGGGCTTGTATGGTGTACTACTGCAGGTTTCCCTGTCTGGCAATCGGGTTTCCCTGTCTGGCAATATTGAGTATCTGTTGATGAACCCTTCTTACCACAAAGTCCACAGAGCAGTTGGTTGTAGAAGGAGGGCAGAGTGACGTCAGCGTGGTGGTTACCATCGAACCTCACCCGCAGGCCAAAGGTTGTCTCCAACACAACGAACTTCCCGCTCAGGTAGACCTTCACCCCATTGGTCAGAGTCACGGGAGGGGTCACCAGGGTACCGTTGACCTGGGAGAGGGGCAGAGAGCAACCAGTTTGATTAAACGTCTTGATGCTAAAAGCTGACGATACAGTGCAGCGTTGAATATTATTTTTGATATATTTCGGTTTTCTTCACTGGTGAAAGGCATAACCACCTTCCATCTTCTACACGGCAAAGCCCTTTTCTGACACTTTGGACAATTCATATATAAATAAATCATATAAATAAACTCAAATGTGGGAAATGTAACATTTGTGATGAAGTCAAACTGTAGCGCTAATCTACCCATAATCCTCCTCACCTGTATTTTGCGTCCCTTTCCCAAGATGACAGTCATCCCGGAGACCTTGACCATGACGGCTCGGACGTACGACACCTTCTTGTTGCTGCCTCGGTGCTCGTTCTGCGTGTCGACGGTGAAGTACGGCAAGCCGGAGGACTCATTGCACGGCTTGGTGAGAGTGTAGGAACAGGAACCCATGAAGTTATGCACCTTTTTATCGAAAGAGGTGTAGTGAGGGTCGCCCTGTACAGTGCAGATACCTGTTTCTGTGGGTAGAGGGAGGAGAGATGGAGGGTAGAGTTTAGTTATAGTTTATCATATTGAATTAATTTATGGTTGTGATGTTGTTAAATGTGTTGTAATTCATGTGTGTTGTAATTAATGCGTGTTGTAATTCATGTGTGTTGTAATTCATGTGTGTTGTAATTAATGCGTGTTGTAATTCATGTGTGTTGTAATTAATGCGTGTTGTAATTCATGTGTATTGTAATTAATGTGTGTTGTAATTCATGTGTGTTGTAATTCATGTGTGTTGTAATTCATGTGTGTTGTAATTCATGCGTGTTGTAATTAATGCATGTTGTAATTCATGCGTGTTGTAATTCATATAACTGTATAGTACCCAGTGGGTAACATCCTAACTCCCCATCCTGCAGTCCGCAGCTCTCTGCCGGGGTACAGGTGGTGTTGTGACACTGTAGCACCCCTCCACCCAGACACACACACTTCTCCTTACAGCCCTCCAGGTACCAGGCGTCCCCCACCTGAAACACACACATCATAGTGAGTCTACAGTTCAGTACTACTGTCTTTTATTTTCATTCAGATGATTTAACATGAGTGTTCAATGCAACGTAGTTCATTTTCTACTTGTATCAGGGACTAATGTAGTCATTATGAAAGCTTGATGCTCAATACGAAACATAAAGCCAAGTTAAGTATATATTCATTGAGATTTGACATTATTAAACAGTATTAAACATTCACTAAGGTGAAACACAGGAGTGTTACTCACAGGATGGTAGTCTCCAGAGGAGTTGACACAGCCACAGTCTTTAACAGGAACACACTTGTCGTCACTGAGGATAAAGCCACGGTTACACTCACACCCCTCCACACACACCTCGGAGCAACCAGGGGGGCCGCTGACACCCAGACATGTCTCTGGACAGGAGCTCACACACATGGAGTAAGAACTGTTGGGAGGACAGGCCAGAGCTATAGAGGTAGAGGAGAGAGAGCAGGAACAGGTCAGTACAGGAAGGTCTTCTGAATCATAAAGCACCTAACAGCTCCAAACATGATCAGGAGTGACTGTAATATTGGGATCGATCGACAAACATATTTGCACTGCAACTGTGTAACTTTGGCCTGTGTGCCAGCCTGATAAATAAAATCCTGCTTCTCCTATGGAAAAGCTCCAGCAGACTCCGAAGGTAGTTGGACGGTGTGACCTGCCAAGTCATTTCCAATCAGTGCAGCGAAGGGGAGGAGACGATGACATGATCGTTTTTAAAGACGCACTAGTTTTTTAAACTTTTGCTGTTGAAAAGAAATATCCCAAGTATAAATACAGTGATGCACACACACTTAAAGGGGCATTCTGCAGTTGCTACATACCTTTCTTTGATAAATGAATGATATTTACCCATTGATTCTTGAAGAATATAACTTATAAATAAATGCACCATGAGCTTAGTCGTACCCCATCAGAACCCCAAATATAAACGTGTTTTACACCAATGTTTGTAAACAAAGAAAATGTAAATAAACAACACTATATAGCCTCAAACCATGGTTAAAACTATAATTCAAGTCTTGTATCCACAGCTCTGTGTAGAGACTTGAGAGTGATTACATTTCTCCAACCCCATCCTTCAGCTATTTACCGAACCAGGCGCGGGGAAGCAGCTTTGTTATTGTTTCAACCGCTGATTGCTGCTTTAAGGGTAAAACAAGATATATATATATTTTTTAAGACACATCTGCAAACTTCTAGAGTTGGCCATTCTGCTGGGTCTACTCTGATGTCATTGCCCCCCCCCCCTGTTGGCCATTCTGCTGGGTCTACTCTGATGTCATCGCCCCCCCCCCCCCCCCTGTTTGAGGAACAATAGAGGAGTGTTAGAGAACAAAAGAGGAAAGCCCCCCCACTTGTGATGTCATCACTTACCTGGATCACCTATTGAGATGTGCCTTTTGTTAAGTAAATCAGGTGTCAAATTAGGTGAAAGGAGACTGGAGTGAGACTTTAAGCAACTGAGACAGAGCCTCTGAGTGCAGTGGATCTCAGTCTATGGTGTCTGTGGTGTCTACAGTGTGAGACAGAAATCAGCAGAAGTCTGGCTGTCTCCAGGGGTGGACCTTGACCTCTGAACCTCCCTGATTCACTCCCATTGTGACTAAATGTCTGTGATGTCTACATATGAGACTCACGGCAGAAATCTGGCTCCCTCCAGGGGTGGACCTTGATCCCTGCGCTCAGGCAGGCGTCGGTATACACCTGAAGCTGGTCACACAGCATCTGCTGTTGGCCCACGAAGCGACACATGTCATACACACAGCTCTGGAAGAACGGACTAGGGTCCACCGACGCTATGCACTCCCTGTTGGGGGCGGAGGGGGGTAAAATGCAGAGAAAGTAAGGGAATGAGTGAAATGTGTGAGGAAGACAGGGGGATTTGAGAAAGAAAGAAAGATAGAAAGAAAGGAAAGAGAGTGAAGGAGGGAGGGAGCATCAAAGAGGAAAGTCAAAACACCGATATATATGAGCTTCACTCCAAAATTCTGTATATCCATTTTCAGAGTGACTTATAGTAAGTGCCTTCATCTTAAGATAGCTATGTGAGATGAACCACATATCACAGTCAAATATACAGGATACGAGCATTACATTCCAGCTTAACAATGGATATGTAGCGTTTTGCAAAAAAAAAACTTTTTCATATACATCTAAAATCTATTTATAAAAAATCTGAGAACAGTATTACTTTACACACACATGAAGGTACCCATAAGGAATCATTTCTGATGATTGTGAAAGATTTGTGAAAATGTTTTAAAAGAAATTGTGAATATAGCGATTTGGAATGAAACTCATCAAGTATATTTTCACATATATAGCCCAAAACTTGAAATTAAATTAATTAAATCTGCACTATTTTCAAATAAGCATTCATTTGTGATGAAAAAATACAAATGTGAAAAGTTGGTGGATATAGCATTTTGGACATAAACGCTTCTTATACAACCTTAAATCACTTTCTCTATACATACTATATGGGGTGAGTACTGAGTTAATATTCTGTATGAATGATTTTTCGTGTCAAATCGTCAGTTAATCCCTTATGGGATTAATTGACACATAAACAAACATTACAATAATTCAGAGTTGTTAGTGTTCTTGCTCACCTGAAGGGTCCTTTGGTGTCGGTTAATTTCCCACAGTTCTCAGGTTTGGAAACCTCTGCCTCTAGTGAGGGATCACAGTGTGGATCTGGGTCGGTGTCGGGTTTGCATCTGTGGAAAACACAATGTTAGTAAACAATAAAAAAAATGGAAAGACAATAACATTTTATAATATAATGCACAATACACTTATTACTACCCCTTAAAGTGTACACTAAGTTCCCAAACTGTTGCATATTACAAGTGTACACTAAGTTCCCAAACTATTTCTACTACATACATTAATGGGCAGAAATATTCCCAAAGAAAGTTCCCTCATAATTCCCACTCACGTGACATCCTCATCTTCCTCGGTCTTCCAGCTGTTTCCAAAGTCCTTGGAGGTGGTGACCTGGGATCCGTCCGGCTTGGTGAAGTCGTTGTTAGGGTTACCGTCGTAGTCGCCGCACAGACCACACATCTTGTCAGAGTAGGAGCTGTATTGACCAAGACACACAGCACAGTGGATTAGTTCAAAGGTCAAGATACAAAGACATAAAACCAGTGGATTGCTAGCGAGATCATACTACAAAGATGATAATACCAAGATACACAACAACCAGCAGATTACTACAAAGATCAGAACAGAACAGAAATGGTTCTAAATTCTATATGAATAATATGAAATCATTAAGTCATGATGATAAATCATTTGCAATAGTATTGATACATTTATCACATAGATATGGCACAAAAGTAGTACACTATAAAAATAATAGGGTGTAATTTGTTTGAGATCGGCCTTGTGGAAAAAGGAAGATACTAGATTCTAATTCCTGTGCCCACTTCTTGTGTCTGCGTACCTGGGCACTGAGATCTGGGCGTAGTGGTTTCCGTCCCAGCGCACCTTGAGGCCGAACGGAGTCTGCAGCGTGACGTACTGACCCGCCAGCGATAGAGAGATGAGCGGAGAGGGGGAGTGAGGGAGGGACACTCGCTTTCCATTCACCTGTCGAGAGAGAGAGAGAGAGAGAGAGAGAGAGAGAGAGTCAGACATCATTCTAGGAAAGAAAACAAAGTAGAGGTGAAGATGAGGTCTCACTGAAAGACAGATTTAAAGGGTTACTGGTAAAAGAGACGACGATGATGATGATGATGACGATGACGGAGGGAGGGAGGGAGAGAATAGATAAAAAGAGACAATGAAAGAGAGAGAAAGAGAGATAAAAGGTGCATTACGACGGGGGGAAGAAAAAGGCTTTGGGAATCATCATGGTGTAATATTGCTGATCCTTAGCTTAAGGGAGAGATGGAGAACAAGAAAGAGATAACAGAGTGATACCACCACATCTGTGACGTGGAATGTGAAGGACATAAACATGTATGAGAAAGTGTTATTACCGTTAATAACATAGAATTATGACACTTACACAGTTATTACATGCATAGGATTACATGTAAATTATGGGCTGGGTTAAATACATAAAGAGCTGTATAAATTCATTGGGTTGACTGATTGATTGACATTCATGGATGGATGGATGTATTAACATGTACCAGAGTCTTCCTGCTCTTCATTAGTGTGACAGTGATTCCATCGACAGTGACGTAGAGCTTTTTCAGGTAGGACACTCCAGCCAGACCACGCTCCTCGTTCTTACCCTCCACAGAGAACCAGGGACCTAGAACACATACAGCAGAACACAAGTAGAACCACAGGGCTTAGAACACAGCAGGACCTAGAGTTAGAACTACAGAACCAAGAACCCAGAGCCCCGAGTTAGAACTACATAATCCAGAGCCCAGAGTTAGAACTACAGAACCTAGAACTCAGTTAGAACTACAGAACCCAGAACCCAGAGTTAGAACTACAGAACCTAGAACCCAGAGCCCAGAGTTAGAACTGCACAACTCAGAGCGCAGAGTTAGAACTACACAACACAGAGCGCTGTTAGAGCTACAGAACCCAGAGCCCAGAGTTAGAACTACAGAACCTAGAACCCAGAGCCCAGAGTTAGAACTACACAACCCAGAGAGCAGAGTTAGAACTACACAACCCAGAGCACTGTTAGAACTACAGAACCTAGAACCCAGAGCCCAGAGTTAGAACTACACAACCCAGAGTGCAGAATTAGAGCTACAGAACACAGAGCCCAGAGTTAGAACTACAGACCCCAGAGTTAGAACTACAGAACCTAGAACCCAGAGCCCAGAGTTAGAACTACAGAACCTAGAACCCAGAGTTAGAACTACAGAACCTAGAAACCAGGGTTATAACTACAGAACCTAGTACCCAGAGTTAGAACTAAAGAACCTAGAAACCAGAGTTATAACTACAGAACCTAGAGCCCAGAGTTAGAACTACATAACCGAGCACCCAGAGTTTGAACTATAGAACCTACAATCCAGAGTTAGAACTACAGAACCCAGAGATAGAACTACATAACCCAGAACCCAGAGTTAGAACTGTTACCTGTGTGGTTCTTGCAGGTCCTGGCCAGGGTGTAGGTGCAGGTCCCCATGAAGCTGTAGAACCTATCATCAAATGTATTGTAGTGGGGGTCTCCAGAGATCACACAGTCCTGGGAACCTGGGGTAGAGGGGACAGAGGGAGAAATCATGGACTATAAGCAGGAGATAGAATAACAGTAGCCTGTATTAAAGATGACAGATATTCCAGTCCTGAGAGCCTGGAGAACAGATATGAGATATGATACGTTATAATAGAAGTACAGTAAGTATACAAGCAGATTATCTTGTCATGGCCTGATGCAAAGAAAGATCAAGAAATGTTGGATACCTTTAGTACAGGCCCTATGTTCCTCCAGGAACAAAGATAATAACTTTAGTACAGGCCCTATGTTCCTCCAGGAACCAAGATAATAACTTCAGTACAGGCCCTATGTTCCTCCAGCAACCAAGAGAATAACTTTAGTACAGGCCCTATGTTCCTCCAGCAACCAAGATAATAACTTTAGTACAGGCCCTATGTTCCTCCAGGAACCAAGATAATAACTTTAGTACAGGCCCTATGTTCCTCCAGGAACCAAGATAATAACTTTAGTACAGGCCCTATGTTCCTCCAGCAACCAAGATAATAACTTTAGTACAGGCCCTATGTTCCTCCAGCAACCAAGATAATAACTTTAGTACAGGCCCTATGTTCCTCCAGCAACCAAGATAATAACTTTAGTAGAGGCCCTATGTTCCTCCAGAAACCAAGATAATAACTTTAGTAGAGGCCCTATGTTCCTCCAGCAACCAAGATAATAACTTTAGTACAGGCCCTATGTTCCTCCAGGAACCAAGATAATAACTTTAGTACAGGCCCTATGTTCCTCCAGCAACCAAGATAATAACTTTAGTACAGGCCCTATGTTCCTCCAGCAACCAAGATAATAACTTTAGTACAGGCCCTATGTTCCTCCAGGAACCAAGAGGATAAAGAAAGTAAATATACAAGAACATCATAAACATATTTATTTTGCAAGTATATTGTTTATGTCAGGGGACTTACTTGTAGGGTAGCAGTCCAGCTCTCCTCCCTGGACCTTACACTCGTGCATTGGAGGGCAATCAGAGGGATTGCAGGTGACGAAGGGAGCGTTACAATAACATTTCAGCTTACAGTCCTCCAGGTACCACTCCTCACCAGGCTGGAGGGAGGGAAGGAGGAGAGATGGAGGGAGAGACAATAGTTCATCAGTGGTTGGTTGCAGGTTGGTTACATACACGTCACACACACAAAGTCCATCACCCGACACACAACACACTCACCTCGTAGTACTGTCCGTTGGTGCCTTTGCAGCCACAGGAGTTCTCTTTGGCACACTTCCCAGCGCTGAGGACGTAACCAGGGTCACACACACAGCCCTCTGAACAGGGAGCATCACACCCTGTGGAGGGTCTGGAGGCACAGCTGGGCTGGCAAGGGGCGGCACAGGGCACGTACTGACTGTTGGGGGGGCATGTCAGAGCTGGAGAGAAGGAGGGAAGAGGAGACATTAGGAGATAGGTCTACTTTAAAACATGACTGTCTCTTAATAATGACATTGTTGGTCATACGGAACAGTACTGTTAGAGTGTATTGTTTGGTCTTTGATGTGCTAATAACAGCAGGGTCTTTGGTGAGTGAATGAATAATTATTATTATATTAATCACTGCAATTTCCATCTTCATCATCAATATCCGTCTCTTCCTTGTTATTATTATGTATAACATGTATCTGTAGCAGGGTTGGGGTCCATTTCAATTCCAGTCAATTCAGGATGTACTTTAAAATACCAATTCCAATTCTCTTTAATGCTTTTCAGTGAGGGAAAACTTGGAATGAGAATTTGGTTTACTTTCTGAAATGACTGGAATGAAATGGAATTGACCCCAACACTGATCTGTACTCACGGCAGAAGGTGCTGTTCCTCCAGGTTCCGATGGTGACTCCTCGGTCCTGACAGTCGTTGACGTACGACTCGATGGACTCACACAGGATGGGTTGAGCACCATCCAGCTCGCACAGGTCAAACAGACAGTCCTTGAAGAAACTCTGAAATAGACACACATAAACATATGCGTGTCTTCGACTTGCACCCAAAGCTTGGAGGTTTGGTTACTTAAGTGACAAAGTTGTTTGAATTGAATATAATTAAGAGTGTTTAAACATTTATGCACTAAATATGTCTATATATTTACAAAATGTTTTTCTTGGGTGTGAGATTTTACACATTAAACAAACTTTTGTTGAATCTTAAAGACAAAATATGATATGACCCTATATACCGTACATTACAGTAATATCTCACATTAGGTAAGACACTATATACCACACATTACGGTAGTTACTCACATTGGGGTTGACCTTGGGGTGACAGACAGCGAACGGTCCGTTCTTGTCCAGTAGCATGCCGCAGTAGCCAGAGCTCTCATACCTGTCCAGTTCATCATCAGTACAGCCTGGGATGGTGGTGTTGGGCTTCTTGTTACAACTGGAGTCAGAGACAGGGTGAATCAGTCATGTGTGTGTGTTGGTGTGTGTGTGTGTGTGTGTGTGTGTGTGTGTGTGTGTGTGTGTGTGTGTGTGTGTGTGTGTGTGTGTGTGTGTGTGTGTGTGTGTGTGCGTGTGTGTGCGTGTGTGTGTGTGTGTGTAACTGGTGGCATGACTCACTTGGGATCTGTGACCCAGCTGTGTCCAAAGTCATTGGGGTTGGTGGTCAGAGAACCGTCGGGTTTCCTGAAGTCATCGTTGGAGTTTCCGTTGTAGTCTCCACACAGTCCACACAGCTTGTCCTTATAGCTAAATACAGAGGCGCAAATAGACCGATGAGTCAAGCATTTTTTTTACAATATTAATTAATGACAACATTATAAAATTTAAATATTACAATGTGAGAAATTTCTACTTGGTTTTTATTTTACGTTGTGTTTATATGGTTATTTGAATGGTATATCATGTCGGGGTCACCAAAACTGTAGGAGAGAAACCAAGCTGCATAGACCCCATTCTTGGTCTCTCTCTCTCTCTCTCTCTCTCTCTCTCTCTCTGTATGTGTGTGTGTGTGTGTGTTGTCTTCAGTGTGTGTATGAAGCAGTTTTGACTCACTCCTTGATGACCTTGATGTCCATATAGTGGTTTCCGTCATATCGTACGGTCACACCAAAGTCCATGGCTACAGTGTAGTGTTTACCAGACTTCAAAACAGACACGCCTGTAGCTGGGGTCAGTGGGATGTTCACATTGATACCATCCAACTAAGAGGAGAAGAGGACACAGACGTGTTAGTGAGGGGCACTTCATTTTTTATGTTTTTTAGCTTCCTCTTTATAAGCTGTTCTGTGTTTTGTATGAATTTGATGCATTTAATGCTGCTCAGGAATTTCCCTTCGGTGGCAAAAACATATTTATTGAATACAATGACACACTGTTCTTGACAGTGTATGTTACTTTATATTGAATGTGTACATGCAGGGCTCTGCATTTTATCACTATTTCATTCTATTGTTACGTATTTAAACATTTTCAAACGTCTTCCTCATCTCTTTTTCTCTCTACCCCAACCCTATCCCTCCATCAATCCCTCTCTCTCTCACCTGCACGGTGCCTCCCTTCAAGATGGAGATCTTCACCCCACGCACGTACACATGCACAGCCTTCAGGTAGGAGATGGTTGGTTTGTTGAAGCGGTTCTCGTTGTCAGCATGCACCTCGTAGTGAGGCACTGACGTGTGGTTACAGGGCTCTGACATCAGGTAGCTGCAGTTCCCCATGAAGTTGTACTTCTTCTTGTCGAAGGTGGTGTAGTGAGGGTCACCAGACGCGATACAGGTAGAGGTGTCTGGGGGGAATAGTGATTATAAAGTTGGGAGTGAGATTAGTAATTGGCTGGTGGAAATAATACTGACTCATTGTTCACATAGTTGGGTTATTATTTTCACCAAATGATGCCTGACAAAATGTAAATAGTGTTTTCCAAGCTGAACATAATACATGTATACTGTATATAAGGCTGTCTGTTTGCATAGCTAGGAATCAAACTCTAGGAACGATCCACTTTACTGTAGGTTGGATGTTCCCGTGGGTTTCACGATGGAACTCCTTACCAATATAATAGATTTGATAAGACTTTCATCTTTATATAAGTGATGATAACTGAGCTAATACAAGTTATGATAACTGAGCTAATACAAGTTATGACAACTGAGCTAATACAAGTTATGATAACTGAGCTAATACAAGTTATGATAACTCAGCTAATACAAGTTATGATAACTCAGCTAATACAAGTTATGATAACTCAGCTAATACAAGTTATGATAACTGGTATGCCGTAATACAAGATCTCATAACTTAGCTCATACCAGCTATGATAACTGGGGCGGCAGGGTAGCCTAGTGGTTAGAGCGTTGGACTAGTAACCGAAAGGTTGCAAGTTTGAATCCCCGAGCTGACAAGGTACAAAGCTTTCGCTCTGCCCCTGAACAGGCAGTTAACCCACTGTTCCTAGGCCGTCATTGAAAATAAGAATTTGTTCTTAACTGACTTGCCTAGTAAAATAAAGGTCAAATTTAAAAAAAATAATGAAATAACTGCGCTAATACAAGATCTCATAACTTAGCTAATACCAGCTATGATAACTGAGCTAATACAAGTTATGATAACTGAGCTAATACAAGTTATGATACCTGAGCTAATACAAGATCTCATAACTTAGCTAATACCAGCTACGATAACTGAGCTAATACAAGTTATGATAACTTTTTATTTATTTATTTATTTTACCTTTATTTAACCAGGTAGGCAAGTTGAGAACAAGTTCTCATTTACAATTGCGACCTGGCCAAGATAAAGCAAAGCAGTTCGACAGATAAAACGACACAGAGTTACACATGGAGTAAAAACAAACATACAGTCAATAATGCAGTATAAACAAGTCTATATACAATGTGAGCAAATGAGGTGAGAAGAGAGGTAAAGGCAAAAAAGGCCATGATGGCAAAGTAAATACAATATAGCAAGTAAAACACTGGAATGGTAGTTTTGCAATGGAAGAATGTGCAAAGTAGAAATAAAAATTATGGGGTGCAAAGGAGCAAAATAAATAAATAAATAAAAATTAAATACAGTTGGGAAAGAGGTAGTTGTTTGGGCTAAATTATAGGTGGGCTATGTACAGGTGCAGTAATCTGTGAGCTGCTCTGACAGTTGGTGCTTAAAGCTAGTGAGGGAGATAAGTGTTTCCAGTTTCAGAGATTTTTGTAGTTCGTTCCAGTCATTGGCAGCAGAGAACTGGAAGGAGAGGCGGCCAAAGAAAGAATTGGTTTTGGGGGTGACTAGAGAGATATACCTGCTGGAGCGTGTGCTACAGGTGGGAGATGCTATGGTGACCAGCGAGCTGAGATAAGGGGGGACTTTACCTAGCAGGGTCTTGTAGATGACATGGAGCCAGTGGGTTTGGCGACGAGTATGAAGCGAGGGCCAGCCAACGAGAGCGTACAGGTCGCAATGGTGGGTAGTATATGGGGCTTTGGTGATAAAACGGATTGCACTGTGATAGACTGCATCCAATTTGTTGAGTAGGGTATTGGAGGCTATTTTGTAAATGACATCGCCAAAGTCGAGGATTGGTAGGATGGTCAGTTTTACAAGGGTATGTTTGGCAGCATGAGTGAAGGATGCTTTGTTGCGAAATAGGAAGCCAATTCTAGATTTAACTTTGGATTGGAGATGTTTGATATGGGTCTGGAAGGAGAGTTTACAGTCTAACCAGACACCTAAGTATTTGTAGTTGTCCACGTATTCTAAGTCAGAGCCGTCCAGAGTAGTGATGTTGGACAGGCGGGTAGGTGCAGGTAGCGATCGGTTGAAGAGCATGCATTTAGTTTTACTTGTATTTAAGAGCAATTGGAGGCCACGGAAGGAGAGTTGTATGGCAACAACTTTGGCGGCAGGTAGCCTAGTGGTTAGATCGTTGGGCCAGTAACTGAAAGGTTGCTCAATTTAATCCGCGAGCTGACAAGGTAAAAGTCTGTCGTTCTGTCCGTGAACAAGGCAGTTAACCCGCCGTCATTGCAAATAAGAAATTGTTCTGTGTTGGACGCTTTTTTTCAATTTTCGCCTAAAATGACATAGCCACATCTAACTGCCTGTAGCTCAGGCACTGATACAAGGATATGCATATTATCTGTACCATTTGAAAGGAAACACTTTGAAGTGTGTGGAAATGTGAAAGGATTGTAGAAGGATATAACACATTAGATCAGGTAAAAGATAATACAAAGAAAAACACACCATTCTTTGTATTCTTTTGTACCATCATGTTTGAAATGCAAGAGAAAAGCCATAATGTATTATTCCAGCCCAGCTTCATTTTAGATTTTGGCCACTAGGTGGCAGCAGTGTATGTGCAAAGTTCCAGACTGATCCAATGAATCATTGCATTTCTGTTCAAAATGTTGTATCAAGACTGCCCAAATGTGCCTAATTTGTTGATGAAAAACTTTTCATGTTCAAAACTGGGCACTCTACTCAAACAATAGCATGGTATTCTTTCACTGTAATAGCTACTGTAAATTGTACAGTGCAGTTAGATTAACAATAATTTAAGCTTTCTGCCAATGTCAGATATGTCTATGTCCTGGGAAATGTTCTTGTTACTTACAACCTCAAGCTAATCGCATTAGCCTTCGTTAGCTCAACCCACCAATCCTGAAGAAGCTTTAACTGACTTGCCTAGTTAAATAAAGGTAAAATAAAAACTCAGCTAATTCAAGTTCTTATAACTTAGCTATTACAAGTTATGATAACTGAGCTAATACAAGTTGTGATAACTGAGCTAATACAAGTTATGATAACTTTGCCTAACAATG
Organism: Oncorhynchus kisutch; assembly: GCF_002021735.2. Classification (NCBI taxonomy): domain Eukaryota; kingdom Metazoa; phylum Chordata; class Actinopteri; order Salmoniformes; family Salmonidae; genus Oncorhynchus; species Oncorhynchus kisutch. The sequence continues at coordinate 13,797,784 of NC_034189.2, read as the reverse complement.
TATTATAACTCAGCTAACAGTACCTTTAGGATAGCAGGCTCCGTTGCGACACTCCTCTGTGGGAGAGCAGGAGTTGTCCACACAGTCCAAGATGTAGTTTCCAGCACAACGACACAGCTTGGAGCAGCCGTCACCAAAGATGATCTCTCCTGGCTAAAAGGACAGAGACAGGTAGAGAGGAATTGTTAACATGTTTTTTTGACAATATATATATATATATATATATATATATATATTGTAATTTATTTGTGCATTCTGTAAACGTATGCGTGTGTTCCTTGTGTTGCTGGTCATTTTGAAAGTATATTTGTGATGTGCTGAGAGGAGCACTATCAATATCCATGTAAGTGGACATTCTGGACAGTAAAAGTACTGTATCGTATAATATTGTATCATATTGTGTATCACATCGCAAATATCGTGTATCATATATCGATTGGTAAGCCGTATGGTATATCACTCACAATATTGTACATCACATTATATTGTGTCATATTCAATCACACAGTACATTCTTAACCACAGACTAACAATCCCAGATGGTCTCGTACCTCATAGTAGTCACCTCCCTCCAGACAGCCACATGTTTCTATGGGGACACAGCGTCTGCCTTTGAACACAAAGCCTGGCTTACAGAAACACCGCGGCTGATACAGGAGCCAGTGCAGTTGTGGAGGGTTCCTTACAGCTGGGGATTGCAGGCAGGGCCACACTCTATATACTCAGCATTGGGAGGGCACGTCACTATTGGGGGAGAGAGGGAGAGGAGGATGGGGGGAGGCAAAGACGAGAGGGAAAGGGGGGTGGGGCGGAAGGGAGACAAGGGGTTAATATCAGGAATTATTGGGTTACCAATGAATTGATTTGTGCAAATACAGAAGCGGTTTCTGATTCTGATCGTACGAATGAGAACAAATGATTGTCTGTTAATTTCACCTGGTGGTTTTTGTGGTAGTAGGTTTGGGAGTAGTTGGTTTAGGTGTAGTTGGTATGGCAGTAGTTGGTTTGACTGTAGTTGGGGCGGAGGGACAGAGGGAGACAAGCATGAGACATAAGAGAGAAAGACATTATAGCCAAGTCTCAGATCTGTTTGTGCTGTCTGGTCAACTCATATGGTCACAGCCTGGTACACCTCCCCTACCATCCAAAACGTCAGATGTCACAACACCATTCTGAGTGTGTGTGGGTGTTTGTACGGAACTGTTATGTCAGGGGACTACTTGTAGGGTAGCAGTCCAGCTCTCCTCCCTGGACCTTACACTCGTGCATTGGAGGGCATCAGAGGGATTGCAGGTGACGAAGGGAGCGTTACAATAACATTTCAGCTTACAGTCCTCCAGTACCACTCCTCACCAGGCTGGAGGGAGGGAGGAAGGAGGAGAGATGGAGGGAGAGACAATAGTTCATCAGTGGTTGGTTGCAGGTTGGTTACATACACGTCACACACACAAAGTCCATCACCCGACACACAACACACTCACCTCGTAGTACTGTCCGTTGGTGCCTTTGCAGCCACAGGAGTTCTCTTTGACACACTTCCCAGCGCTGAGGACGTAACCAGGGTCACACACACAGCCCTCTGAACAGGGAGCATCACACCCTGTGGAGGGTCTGGAGGCACAGGTGGGCTGGCAAGGGGCGGCACAGGGCACGTACTGACTGTTGGGGGGGCATGTCAGAGCTGGAGAGAAGGAGGGAAGAGGAGACATTAGGAGATAGGTCTACTTTAAAACATGACTGTCTCTTAATAATGACATTGTTGGTCATACGGAACAGTACTGTTAGAGTGTATTGTTTGGTCTTTGATGTGCTAATAACAGCAGGGTCTTTGGTGAGTGAATGAATAATTATTATTATATTAATCACTGCAATTTCCATCTTCATCATCAATATCCGTCTCTTCCTTGTTATTATTATGTATAACATGTATCTGTAGCAGGGTTGGGGTCCATTTCAATTCCAGTCAATTCAGGATGTACTTTAAAATACCAATTCCAATTCTCTTTAATGCTTTTCAGTGAGGGAAAACTTGGAATGAGAATTTGGTTTACTTTCTGAAATGACTGGAATGAAATGGAATTGACCCCAACACTGATCTGTACTCACGGCAGAAGGTGCTGTTCCTCCAGGTTCCGATGGTGACTCCTCGGTCCTGACAGTCGTTGACGTACGACTCGATGGACTCACACAGGATGGGTTGAGCACCATCCAGCTCGCACAGGTCAAACAGACAGTCCTTGAAGAACCTCTGAAATAGACACACATAAACATATGCGTGTCTTCGACTTGCACCCAAAGCTTGGAGGTTTGGTTACTTAAGTGACAAAGTTGTTTGAATTGAATATAATTAAGAGTGTTTAAACATTTATGCACTAAATATGTCTATATATTTACAAACTGTTTTTCTTGGGTGTGAGATTTTACACATTAAACAAACTTTGTTGAATCTTAAAGACAAACAATATGATATGACCCCTATATACCGTACATTACAGTAATATCTCACATTAGGTAAGACACTCTATACCACACATTACGGTAGTTACTCACATTGGGTTGACCTTGGGGTGACAGACAGCGAACGGTCCGTTCTTGTCCAGTAGCATGCCGCAGTAGCCAGAGCTCTCATACCTGTCCAGTTCATCATCAGTACAGCCTGGGATGGTGGTGTTGGGCTTCTTGTTACAACTGGAGTCAGAGACAGGGTGAATCAGTCATGTGTGTGGTGTGTGGTGTGTGTGTGGGTGTGTGGGTGTTGTGTGTGTGTGTGTGTGTGTGTGTGTGTGTGTGTGTGTGTGTGTGTGTGTGCTGGTGTGTGTGTAACTGTGGTATGACTCACTTGGGATCTGTGACCCCGTGTGCCAAAGTCATTGGGGTTGGGTGGTCAGAGAACCGTCGGGTTTCCTGAAGTCATCGTTGGAGTTTCCGTTGTAGTCTCCACACAGTCCACACAGCTTGTCCTTATAGCTAAATACAGAGGAGCAAATAGACCGATGAGTCAAGCATTTTTTTTACAATATTAATTAATGACAACATTATAAAATAAAATATTACATGTGAGAAATTTCTACTTGGTTTTTATTTTACGTTGTGTTTATATGGTTATTTTAAATGATATCATGTCGGGGTCACCAAAACTGTAGGAGAGAAACCAAGCTGCTAGACCTACATTTTGGTCTTCTCTCTCTCTCTCCTCGCTCTCATCTCTCTCACTCTCTCTCTCTCTCTCTCTCCTCTCTCTTCTCCTCATATCTCTCTCGTATGTGTGTGTGTTGTGTGTTGTCTTCAGTGTGTGTATGAAGCAGTTTTGACTCACTCCTTGATGACCTTGATGTCCATATAGTGGTTTCCGTCATATCGTACGGTCACACCAAAGTCCATGGCTACGTGTAGTGTTTACCAGACTTCAAAACAGACACCGCCTGTAGCTGGGTCGTGGGATTCACATTGATACCATCCAACTAGGAGAGAAGAGGACACAGACGTGTTAGTGAGGGGCACTTCATTTTTTATGTTTTTAGCTTCCTCTTTATAAGCTGTTCTGTGTTTTGTATGAATTTGATGCATTTAATGCTGCTCAGGAATTTCCCTTCGGTTGCAAAAACATATTTATTGAATACAATGACACACTGTTCTTGACAGTGTATGTACTTTATATTGAATGTGTACATGCAGGGCTCTGCATTTTATCACTATTTCATCCTATTGTTACGTATTTAAACATTTTCAAACGTCTTCCTCATCTCTTTTTCTCTCTCTACCCCCAACCCTATCCCTCCATCAATTCCCTCTCTCTCTCACCTGCACGGTGCCTCCCTTCAAGATGGAGATCTTCACCCCACGCACGTACACATGCACAGCCTTCAGGTAGGAGATGGTTGGTTTGTTGAAGCGGTTCTCGTTGTCAGCATGCACCTCGTAGTGAGGCACTGACGTGTGGTTACAGGGCTCTGACATCAGGTAGCTGCAGTTCCCCATGAAGTTGTACTTCTTCTTGTCGAAGGTGGTGTAGTGAGGGTCACCAGACGCGATACAGGTAGAGGTGTCTGAGGGGAATAGTGATTATAAATTGGAGTGAGATTAGTAATTGGCTGGTGGAAATAATACTGACTCATTGTTCACATAGTTGGGTTATTATTTTCACCAAATGATGCCTGACAAAATGTAAATAGTGTTTTCCCCCGCTGAACATAATACATGTATACTGTATATAAGGCTGTCTGTTTGCATAGCTAGGAATCAAACTCTAGAACGATCCACTTTACTGTAGGTTGATGTTCCCGTGGGTTTCACGATGGAACTNTGTCTTCAGTGTGTGTATGAAGCAGTTTTGACTCACTCCTTGATGACCTTGATGTCCATATAGTGGTTTCCGTCATATCGTACGGTCACACCAAAGTCCATGGCTACAGTGTAGTGTTTACCAGACTTCAAAACAGACACGCCTGTAGCTGGGGTCAGTGGGATGTTCACATTGATACCATCCAACTAAGAGGAGAAGAGGACACAGACGTGTTAGTGAGGGGCACTTCATTTTTTATGTTTTTAGCTTCCTCTTTATAAGCTGTTCTGTGTTTTGTATGAATTTGATGCATTTAATGCTGCTCAGGAATTTCCCTTCGGTGGCAAAAACATATTTATTGAATACAATGACACACTGTTCTTGACAGTGTATGTTACTTTATATTGAATGTGTACATGCAGGGCTCTGCATTTTATCACTATTTCATTCTATTGTTACGTATTTAAACATTTTCAAACGTCTTCCTCATCTCTTTTTCTCTCTACCCCAACCCTATCCCTCCATCAATCCCTCTCTCTCTCACCTGCACGGTGCCTCCCTTCAAGATGGAGATCTTCACCCCACGCACGTACACATGCCACAGCCTTCAGGTAGGAGATGGTTGGTTTGTTGAAGCGGTTCTCGTTGTCAGCATGCACCTCGTAGTGAGGCACTGACGTGTGGGTTACAGGGCTCTGACATCAGGTAGCTGCAGTCCCATGAAGTTGTACTTCTTCTTGTCGAAGGTGGTGTAGTGAGGGTCACCAGACGCGATACAGGTAGAGGTGTCTGGGCGGCGGGGAATAGTGATTATAAAGTTGGAGTGAGATTAGTAATGGCTGGTGGAAATAATACTGACTCATTGTTCACATAGTTGGGTTATTATTTTCACCAAATGATTGCCTGACAAAATGTAAATAGTGTTTTCCAAGCTGAACATAATACATGTATACTGTATATTAAGGCTGTCTGTTTGCATAGCTAGGAATCAAACTCTAGGAACGATCCACTTTACTGTAGGTTGGATGTTCCCGTGGGTTTCACGATGGAACTCCTTACCAATATAATAGATTTGATAAGACTTTCATCTTTATATAAGTGATGATAACTGAGCTAATACAAGTTATGATAACTGAGCTAATACAAGTTGACAACTGAGCTAATACAAGTTATGATAACTGAGCTAATACAGTTATGATAACTCAAGCTAAAGTTATGATAACTCAGCTAATACAAGTTATTGATAAACTCAGCTAATACAAGTTATGATAACTCAGCTAATACAAGTTATGATAACTGGTATGCCGTAATACAAGATCTCATAACTTAGCTCATACCAGCTATGATAACTGGGGCGGCAGGGTAGCCTAGTGGTTAGAGCGTTGGACTAGTAACCGAAAGGTTGCAAGTTGAATCCCCGAGCTGACAAGGTACAAAGCTTTCGCTCTGCCCCTGAACAGGCAGTTAACCCACTGTTCCTAGGCCGTCATTGAAAATAAGAATTTGTTCTTAACTGACTTGCCTAGTAAAATAAAGGTCAAATTTAAAAAAAATAATGAAATAACTGCGCTAATACAAGATCTCATAACTTAGCTAATACCAGCTATGATAACTGAGCTAATACAAGTTATGATAACTGAGCTAATACAAGTTATGATACCTGAGCTAATACAAGATCTCATAACTTAGCTAATACCAGCTACGATAACTGAGCTAATACAAGTTATGATAACTTTTTATTTATTTATTTATTTACCTTTATTTAACCAGGTAGGCAAGTTGAGAACAAGTTCTCATTTACAATTGCGACCTGGCCAAGATAAAGCAAAGCAGTTCGACAGATAAAACGACACAGAGTTACACATGGAGTAAAAACAAACATACAGTCAATAATGCAGTATAAACAAGTCTATATACAATGTGAGCAAATGAGGTGAGAAGAGAGGTAAAGGCAAAAAAGGCCATGATGGCAAAGTAAATACAATATAGCAAGTAAAACACTGGAATGGTAGTTTTGCAATGGAAGAATGTGCAAAGTAGAAATAAAAATTATGGGGTGCAAAGGAGCAAAATAAATAAATAAATAAAATTAAATACAGTTGGGAAAGAGGTAGTTGTTTGGGCTAAATTATAGGTGGGCTATGTACAGGTGCAGTAATCTGTGAGCTGCTCTGACAGTTGGTGCTTAAAGCTAGTGAGGGAGATAAGTGTTTCCAGTTTCAGAGATTTTTGTAGTTCGTTCCAGTCATTGGCAGCAGAGAACTGGAAGGAGAGGCGGCCAAAGAAAGAATTGGTTTTGGGGGTGACTAGAGAGATATACCTGCTGGAGCGTGTGCTACAGGTGGGAGATGCTATGGTGACCAGCGAGCTGAGATAAGGGGGGACTTTACCTAGCAGGGTCTTGTAGATGACATGGAGCCAGTGGGTTTGGCGACGAGTATGAAGCGAGGGCCAGCCAACGAGAGCGTACAGGTCGCAATGGTGGGTAGTATATGGGGCTTTGGTGATAAAACGGATTGCACTGTGATAGACTGCATCCAATTTGTTGAGTAGGGTATTGGAGGCTATTTTGTAAATGACATCGCCAAAGTCGAGGATTGGTAGGATGGTCAGTTTTACAAGGGTATGTTTGGCAGCATGAGTGAAGGATGCTTTGTTGCGAAATAGGAAGCCAATTCTAGATTTAACTTTGGATTGGAGATGTTTGATATGGGTCTGGAAGGAGAGTTTACAGTCTAACCAGACACCTAAGTATTTGTAGTTGTCCACGTATTCTAAGTCAGAGCCGTCCAGAGTAGTGATGTTGGACAGGCGGGTAGGTGCAGGTAGCGATCGGTTGAAGAGCATGCATTTAGTTTTACTTGTATTTAAGAGCAATTGGAGGCCACGGAAGGAGAGTTGTATGGCAACAACTTTGGCGGCAGGTAGCCTAGTGGTTAGATCGTTGGGCCAGTAACTGAAAGGTTGCTCAATTTAATCCGCGAGCTGACAAGGTAAAAGTCTGTCGTTCTGTCCGTGAACAAGGCAGTTAACCCGCCGTCATTGCAAATAAGAAATTGTTCTGTGTTGGACGCTTTTTTTCAATTTTCGCCTAAAATGACATAGCCACATCTAACTGCCTGTAGCTCAGGCACTGATACAAGGATATGCATATTATCTGTACCATTTGAAAGGAAACACTTTGAAGTGTGTGGAAATGTGAAAGGATTGTAGAAGGATATAACACATTAGATCAGGTAAAAGATAATACAAAGAAAAACACACCATTCTTTGTATTCTTTTGTACCATCATGTTTGAAATGCAAGAGAAAAGCCATAATGTATTATTCCAGCCCAGCTTCATTTTAGATTTTGGCCACTAGGTGGCAGCAGTGTATGTGCAAAGTTCCAGACTGATCCAATGAATCATTGCATTTCTGTTCAAAATGTTGTATCAAGACTGCCCAAATGTGCCTAATTTGTTGATGAAAAACTTTTCATGTTCAAAACTGGGCACTCTACTCAAACAATAGCATGGTATTCTTTCACTGTAATAGCTACTGTAAATTGTACAGTGCAGTTAGATTAACAATAATTTAAGCTTTCTGCCAATGTCAGATATGTCTATGTCCTGGGAAATGTTCTTGTTACTTACAACCTCAAGCTAATCGCATTAGCCTTCGTTAGCTCAACCCACCAATCCTGAAGAAGCTTTAACTGACTTGCCTAGTTAAATAAAGGTAAAATAAAAACTCAGCTAATTCAAGTTCTTATAACTTAGCTATTACAAGTTATGATAACTGAGCTAATACAAGTTGTGATAACTGAGCTAATACAAGTTATGATAACTTTGCCTAACAATGTATTATAACTCAGCTAACAGTACCTTTAGGATAGCAGGCTCCGTTGCGACACTCCTCTGTGGGAGAGCAGGAGTTGTCCACACAGTCCAAGATGTAGTTTCCAGCACAACGACACAGCTTGGAGCAGCCGTCACCAAAGATGATCTCTCCTGGCTAAAAGGACAGAGACAGGTAGAGAGGAATTGTTAACATGTTTTTTTGACAATATATATATATATATATATATATATATATATTGTAATTTATTTGTGCATTCTGTAAACGTATGCGTGTGTTCCTTGTGTTGCTGGTCATTTTGAAAGTATATTTGTGATGTGCTGAGAGGAGCACTATCAATATCCATGTAAGTGGACATTCTGGACAGTAAAAGTACTGTATCGTATAATATTGTATCATATTGTGTATCACATCGCAAATATCGTGTATCATATATCGATTGGTAAGCCGTATGGTATATCACTCACAATATTGTACATCACATTATATTGTGTCATATTCAATCACACAGTACATTCTTAACCACAGACTAACAATCCCAGATGGTCTCGTACCTCATAGTAGTCACCTCCCTCCAGACAGCCACATGTTTCTATGGGGACACAGCGTCTGCCTTTGAACACAAAGCCTGGCTTACAGAAACACGCGCTGATACAGGAGCCAGTGCAGTTGGTGGAGGGTTCCTTACAGCTGGGGATGCAGGCAGGGCCACACTCTATATACTCAGCATTGGGAGGGCACGTCACTATTGGGGGAGAGAGGGAGAGGAGGATGGGGGGAGGCAAAGAAGAGAGGGAAAGGGGGTGGGGCGGAAGGGAGACAAGGGGTTAATATCAGGAATTATTGGGTTACCAATGAATTGATTTGTGCAAATACAGAAAGCGGTTTCTGATTCTGATCGTAAGAATGAGAACAAATGATTGTCTGTTAATTTCACCTGGTGGTTTTGTGGTAGTAGGTTTGGGAGTAGTTGGTTTAGGTGTAGTTGGTATGGCAGTAGTTGGTTTGACTGTAGTTGGGGCGGAGGGACAGAGGGAGACAGCATGAGACATAAGAGAGAAAGACATTATAGCCAAGTCTCAGATCTGTTTGTGCTGTCTGGTCAACTCATATGGTCACAGCCTGGTCACCTCCCCTACCATCCAAAACGTCAGATGTCAAAACACCATTCTGAGTGTGTGTGGGTGTTTGTACGGACTGTTTATGTCAGGGGACTTACTTGTAGGGTAGCAGTCCAGCTCTCCTCCCTGGACCTTACACTCGTGCATTGGAGGGCAATCAGAGGGATTGCAGGTGACGAAGGGAGCGTTACAATAACATTTCAGCTTACAGTCCTCCAGGTACCACTCCTCACCAGGCTGGAGGGAGGGAGGGAAGGAGGAGAGATGGAGGGAGAGACAATAGTTCATCAGTGGTTGGTTGCAGGTTGGTTACATACACGTCACACACACAAAGTCCATCACCCGACACACAACACACTCACCTCGTAGTACTGTCCGTTGGTGCCTTTGCAGCCACAGGAGTTCTCTTTGACACACTTCCCAGCGCTGAGGACGTAACCAGGGTCACACACACAGCCCTCTGAACAGGGAGCATCACACCCTGTGGAGGGTCTGGAGGCACAGGTGGGCTGGCAAGGGGCGGCACAGGGCACGTACTGACTGTTGGGGGGGCATGTCAGAGCTGGAGAGAAGGAGGGAAGAGGAGACATTAGGAGATAGGTCTACTTTAAAACATGACTGTCTCTTAATAATGACATTGTTGGTCATACGGAACAGTACTGTTAGAGTGTATTGTTTGGTCTTTGATGTGCTAATAACAGCAGGGTCTTTGGTGAGTGAATGAATAATTATTATTATATTAATCACTGCAATTTCCATCTTCATCATCAATATCCGTCTCTTCCTTGTTATTATTATGTATAACATGTATCTGTAGCAGGGTTGGGGTCCATTTCAATTCCAGTCAATTCAGGATGTACTTTAAAATACCAATTCCAATTCTCTTTAATGCTTTTCAGTGAGGGAAAACTTGGAATGAGAATTTGGTTTACTTTCTGAAATGACTGGAATGAAATGGAATTGACCCCAACACTGATCTGTACTCACGGCAGAAGGTGCTGTTCCTCCAGGTTCCGATGGTGACTCCTCGGTCCTGACAGTCGTTGACGTACGACTCGATGGACTCACACAGGATGGGTTGAGCACCATCCAGCTCGCACAGGTCAAACAGACAGTCCTTGAAGAAACTCTGAAATAGACACACATAAACATATGCGTGTCTTCGACTTGCACCCAAAGCTTGGAGGTTTGGTTACTTAAGTGACAAAGTTGTTTGAATTGAATATAATTAAGAGTGTTTAAACATTTATGCACTAAATATGTCTATATATTTACAAAATGTTTTTCTTGGGTGTGAGATTTTACACATTAAACAAACTTTTGTTGAATCTTAAAGACAAAATATGATATGACCCTATATACCGTACATTACAGTAATATCTCACATTAGGTAAGACACTATATACCACACATTACGGTAGTTACTCACATTGGGGTTGACCTTGGGGTGACAGACAGCGAACGGTCCGTTCTTGTCCAGTAGCATGCCGCAGTAGCCAGAGCTCTCATACCTGTCCAGTTCATCATCAGTACAGCCTGGGATGGTGGTGTTGGGCTTCTTGTTACAACTGGAGTCAGAGACAGGGTGAATCAGTCATGTGTGTGTGTTGGTGTGTGTGTGTGTGTGTGTGTGTGTGTGTGTGTGTGTGTGTGTGTGTGTGTGTGTGTGTGTGTGTGTGTGTGTGTGTGTGTAACTGGTGGTATGACTCACTTGGGATCTGTGACCCAGCTGTGTCCAAAGTCATTGGGGTTGGTGGTCAGAGAACCGTCGGGTTTCCTGAAGTCATCGTTGGAGTTTCCGTTGTAGTCTCCACACAGTCCACACAGCTTGTCCTTATAGCTAAATACAGAGGCGCAAATAGACCGATGAGTCAAGCATTTTTTTTACAATATTAATTAATGACAACATTATAAAATTAAAATATTACAATGTGAGAAATTTCTACTTGGTTTTTATTTTACGTTGTGTTTATATGGTTATTTTAATGGTATATCATGTCGGGGTCACCAAAACTGTAGGAGAGAAACCAAGCTGCATAGACCACATTTTTGGTCTTTCTCTCTCTCTCTCTCTCTCTCTCTCTCTCTCTCTCTCTCTCTCTCTCTCTGTATGTGTGTGTGTGTGTGTGTGTGTTGTCTTCAGTGTGTGTATGAAGCAGTTTTGACTCACTCCTTGATGACCTTGATGTCCATATAGTGGTTTCCGTCATATCGTACGGTCACACCAAAGTCCATGGCTACAGTGTAGTGTTTACCAGACTTCAAAACAGACACGCCTGTAGCTGGGGTCAGTGGGATGTTCACATTGATACCATCCAACTAGGAGGAGAAGAGGACACAGACGTGTTAGTGAGGGGCACTTCATTTTTATGTTTTTTAGCTTCCTCTTTATAAGCTGTTCTGTGTTTTGTATGAATTTGATGCATTTAATGCTGCTCAGGAATTTCCCTTCGGTGGCAAAAACATATTTATTGAATACAATGACACACTGTTCTTGACAGTGTATGTTACTTTATATTGAATGTGTACATGCAGGGCTCTGCATTTTATCACTATTTCATTCTATTGTTACGTATTTAAACATTTTCAAACGTCTTCCTCATCTCTTTTTCTCTCTACCCCAACCCTATCCCTCCATCAATCCCTCTCTCTCTCACCTGCACGGTGCCTCCCTTCAAGATGGAGATCTTCACCCCACGCACGTACACATGCACAGCCTTCAGGTAGGAGATGGTTGGTTTGTTGAAGCGGTTCTCGTTGTCAGCATGCACCTCGTAGTGAGGCACTGACGTGTGGTTACAGGGCTCTGACATCAGGTAGCTGCAGTTCCCCATGAAGTTGTACTTCTTCTTGTCGAAGGTGGTGTAGTGAGGGTCACCAGACGCGATACAGGTAGAGGTGTCTGAGGGGAATAGTGATTATAAAGTTGGGAGTGAGATTAGTAATTGGCTGGTGGAAATAATACTGACTCATTGTTCACATAGTTGGGTTATTATTTTCACCAAATGATGCCTGACAAAATGTAAATAGTGTTTTCCAAGCTGAACATAATACATGTATACTGTATATAAGGCTGTCTGTTTGCATAGCTAGGAATCAAACTCTAGGAACGATCCACTTTACTGTAGGTTGGATGTTCCCGTGGGTTTCACGATGGAACTCCTTACCAATATAATAGATTTGATAAGACTTTCATCTTTATATAAGTGATGATAACTGAGCTAATACAAGTTATGATAACTGAGCTAATACAAGTTATGATAACTGAGCTAATACAAGTTATGATAACTGAGCTAATACAAGTTATGAGAACTGAGCTAATACAAGTTATGATAACTGAGCTAATACAAGTTATGATAACTGAGCTAATACAAGTTATGAGAACTGAGCTAATACAAGTTATGATAACTGAGCTAATAAAAGTTATGATAACTGAGCTAATACAAGTTATGACAACTGAGCTAATACAAGTTATGATAACTGAGCTAATACAAGTTATGACAACTGAGCTAATACAAGTTATGATAACTTTGCCTAACAATGTATTATAACTCAGCTAACAGTACCTTTAGGATAGCAGGCTCCGTTGCGACACTCCTCTGTGGGAGAGCAGGAGTTGTCCACACAGTCCAAGATGTAGTTTCCAGCACAACGACACAGCTTGGAGCAGCCGTCACCAAAGATGATCTCTCCTGGCTAAAAGGACAGAGACAGGTAGAGAGGAATTGTTAACATGTTTTTTTGACAATATATATATATATATATTGTAATTTATTTGTGCATTCTGTAAACGTATGCGTGTGTTCCTTGTGTTGCTGGTCATTTTGAAAGTATATTTGTGATGTGCTGAGAGGAGCACTATCAATATCCATGTAAGTGGACATTCTGGACAGTAAAAGTACTGTATCGTATAATATTGTATCATATTGTGTATCACATCGCAAATATCGTGTATCATATATCGATTGGTAAGCCGTATGGTATATCACTCACAATATTGTACATCACATTATATTGTGTCATATTCAATCACACAGTACATTCTTAACCACAGACTAACAATCCCAGATGGTCTCGTACCTCATAGTAGTCACCTCCCTCCAGACAGCCACATGTTTCTATGGGGACACAGCGTCTGCCTTTGAACACAAAGCCTGGCTTACAGAAACACGCGCTGATACAGGAGCCAGTGCAGTTGGTGGAGGGTTCCTTACAGCTGGGGATGCAGGCAGGGCCACACTCTATATACTCAGCATTGGGAGGGCACGTCACTATTGGGGGAGAGAGGGAGAGGAGGATGGGGGGAGGCAAAGAAGAGAGGGAAAGGGGGTGGGGCGGAAGGGAGACAAGGGGTTAATATCAGGAATTATTGGGTTACCAATGAATTGATTTGTGCAAATACAGAAAGCGGTTTCTGATTCTGATCGTAAGAATGAGAACAAATGATTGTCTGTTAATTTCACCTGGTGGTTTTGTGGTAGTAGGTTTGGGAGTAGTTGGTTTAGGTGTAGTTGGTATGGGAGTAGTTGGTTTGACTGTAGTTGGGGCGGAGGGACAGAGGGAGACAGCATGAGACATAAGAGAGAAAGACATTATAGCCAAGTCTCAGATCTGTTTGTGCTGTCTGGTCAACTCATATGGTCACAGCCTGGTCACCTCCCCTACCATCCAAAACGTCAGATGTCAAAACACCATTCTGAGTGTGTGTGGGTGTTTGTACGGACTGTTTATGTCAGGGGACTTACTTGTAGGGTAGCAGTCCAGCTCTCCTCCCTGGACCTTACACTCGTGCATTGGAGGGCAATCAGAGGGATTGCAGGTGACGAAGGGAGCGTTACAATAACATTTCAGCTTACAGTCCTCCAGGTACCACTCCTCACCAGGCTGGAGGGAGGGAGGGAAGGAGGAGAGATGGAGGGAGAGACAATAGTTCATCAGTGGTTGGTTGCAGGTTGGTTACATACACGTCACACACACAAAGTCCATCACCCGACACACAACACACTCACCTCGTAGTACTGTCCGTTGGTGCCTTTGCAGCCACAGGAGTTCTCTTTGACACACTTCCCAGCGCTGAGGACGTAACCAGGGTCACACACACAGCCCTCTGAACAGGGAGCATCACACCCTGTGGAGGGTCTGGAGGCACAGGTGGGCTGGCAAGGGGCGGCACAGGGCACGTACTGACTGTTGGGGGGGCATGTCAGAGCTGGAGAGAAGGAGGGAAGAGGAGACATTAGGAGATAGGTCTACTTTAAAACATGACTGTCTCTTAATAATGACATTGTTGGTCATACGGAACAGTACTGTTAGAGTGTATTGTTTGGTCTTTGATGTGCTAATAACAGCAGGGTCTTTGGTGAGTGAATGAATAATTATTATTATATTAATCACTGCAATTTCCATCTTCATCATCAATATCCGTCTCTTCCTTGTTATTATTATGTATAACATGTATCTGTAGCAGGGTTGGGGTCCATTTCAATTCCAGTCAATTCAGGATGTACTTTAAAATACCAATTCCAATTCTCTTTAATGCTTTTCAGTGAGGGAAAACTTGGAATGAGAATTTGGTTTACTTTCTGAAATGACTGGAATGAAATGGAATTGACCCCAACACTGATCTGTACTCACGGCAGAAGGTGCTGTTCCTCCAGGTTCCGATGGTGACTCCTCGGTCCTGACAGTCGTTGACGTACGACTCGATGGACTCACACAGGATGGGTTGAGCACCATCCAGCTCGCACAGGTCAAACAGACAGTCCTTGAAGAAACTCTGAAATAGACACACATAAACATATGCGTGTCTTCGACTTGCACCCAAAGCTTGGAGGTTTGGTTACTTAAGTGACAAAGTTGTTTGAATTGAATATAATTAAGAGTGTTTAAACATTTATGCACTAAATATGTCTATATATTTACAAAATGTTTTTCTTGGGTGTGAGATTTTACACATTAAACACACTTTTGTTGAATCTTAAAGACAAAATATGATATGACCCTATATACCGTACATTACAGTAATATCTCACATTAGGTAAGACACTATATACCACACATTACGGTAGTTACTCACATTGGGGTTGACCTTGGGGTGACAGACAGCGAACGGTCCGTTCTTGTCCAGTAGCATGCCGCAGTAGCCAGAGCTCTCATACCTGTCCAGTTCATCATCAGTACAGCCTGGGATGGTGGTGTTGGGCTTCTTGTTACAACTGGAGTCAGAGACAGGGTGAATCAGTCATGTGTGTGTGTTGGTGTGTGTGTGTGTGTGTGTGTGTGTGTGTGTGTGTGTGTGTGTGTGTGTGTGTGTGTGTGTGTGTGTGTGTGTGTGTGTGTGTGTGTGTGTGCGTGTGTGTGCGTGTGTGTGTGTGTGTGTAACTGGTGGCATGACTCACTTGGGATCTGTGACCCAGCTGTGTCCAAAGTCATTGGGGTTGGTGGTCAGAGAACCGTCGGGTTTCCTGAAGTCATCGTTGGAGTTTCCGTTGTAGTCTCCACACAGTCCACACAGCTTGTCCTTATAGCTAAATACAGAGGCGCAAATAGACCGATGAGTCAAGCATTTTTTTTACAATATTAATTAATGACAACATTATAAAATTAAAATATTACAATGTGAGAAATTTCTACTTGGTTTTTATTTTACGTTGTGTTTATATGGTTATTTTAATGGTATATCATGTCGGGGTCACCAAAACTGTAGGAGAGAAACCAAGCTGCATAGACCCCATTTTTGGTCTTTCTCTCTCTCTCTCTCTCTCTCTCTCTCTCTCTCTCTCTGTATGTGTGTGTGTGTGTGTGTTGTCTTCAGTGTGTGTATGAAGCAGTTTTGACTCACTCCTTGATGACCTTGATGTCCATATAGTGGTTTCCGTCATATCGTACGGTCACACCAAAGTCCATGGCTACAGTGTAGTGTTTACCAGACTTCAAAACAGACACGCCTGTAGCTGGGGTCAGTGGGATGTTCACATTGATACCATCCAACTAGGAGGAGAAGAGGACACAGACGTGTTAGTGAGGGGCACTTCATTTTTTATGTTTTTTAGCTTCCTCTTTATAAGCTGTTCTGTGTTTTGTATGAATTTGATGCATTTAATGCTGCTCAGGAATTTCCCTTCGGTGGCAAAAACATATTTATTGAATACAATGACACACTGTTCTTGACAGTGTATGTTACTTTATATTGAATGTGTACATGCAGGGCTCTGCATTTTATCACTATTTCATTCTATTGTTACGTATTTAAACATTTTCAAACGTCTTCCTCATCTCTTTTTCTCTCTACCCCAACCCTATCCCTCCATCAATCCCTCTCTCTCTCACCTGCACGGTGCCTCCCTTCAAGATGGAGATCTTCACCCCACGCACGTACACATGCACAGCCTTCAGGTAGGAGATGGTTGGTTTGTTGAAGCGGTTCTCGTTGTCAGCATGCACCTCGTAGTGAGGCACTGACGTGTGGTTACAGGGCTCTGACATCAGGTAGCTGCAGTTCCCCATGAAGTTGTACTTCTTCTTGTCGAAGGTGGTGTAGTGAGGGTCACCAGACGCGATACAGGTAGAGGTGTCTGGGGGGAATAGTGATTATAAAGTTGGGAGTGAGATTAGTAATTGGCTGGTGGAAATAATACTGACTCATTGTTCACATAGTTGGGTTATTATTTTCACCAAATGATGCCTGACAAAATGTAAATAGTGTTTTCCAAGCTGAACATAATACATGTATACTGTATATAAGGCTGTCTGTTTGCATAGCTAGGAATCAAACTCTAGGAACGATCCACTTTACTGTAGGTTGGATGTTCCCGTGGGTTTCACGATGGAACTCCTTACCAATATAATAGATTTGATAAGACTTTCATCTTTATATAAGTGATGATAACTGAGCTAATACAAGTTATGAGAACTGAGCTAATACAAGTTATGAGAACTGAGCTAATACAAGTTATGATAACTGAGCTAATACAAGTTATGACAACTGAGCTAATACAAGTTATGACAACTGAGCTAATACAAGTTATGATAACTGAGCTAATACAAGTTATGATAACTGAGCTAATACAAGTTATGATAACTGAGCTAATACAAGTTATGACAACTGAGCTAATACAAGTTATGATAACTGAGCTAATACAATTTATGATAACTCAGCTAATACAACTTATGATAACTCAGCTAATACAAGTTATGATAACTCAGCTAATACAAGTTATGATAACTGGTATGCCGTAATACAAGATCTCATAACTTAGCTAATACCAGCTATGATAACTGGGGCGGCAGGGTAGCCTAGTGGTTAGAGCGTTGGACTAGTAACCGAAAGGTTGCAAGTTTGAATCCCCGAGCTGACAAGGTACAAAGCTGTCGTTCTGCCCCTGAACAGGCAGTTAACCCACTGTTCCTAGGCCGTCATTGAAAATAAGAATTTGTTCTTAACTGACTTGCCTAGTAAAATAAAGGTCAAATTAAAATAAAAATAATAATAACTGAGCTAATACAAGATCTCATAACTTAGCTAATACCAGCTATGATAACTGAGCTAATACAAGTTATGATAACTGAGCTAATACAAGTTATGATAACTGAGCTAATACAAGTTATGATACCTGAGCTAATACAAGATCTCATAACTTAGCTAATACCAGCTACGATAACTGAGCTAATACAAGTTATGATAACTTTGGCGGCAGGTAGCCTAGTGGTTAGATCGTTGGGCCAGTAACTGAAAGGTTGCTCAATTTAATCCGCGAGCTGACAAGGTAAAAGTCTGTCGTTCTGTCCGTGAACAAGGCAGTTAACCCGCCGTCATTGCAAATAAGAAATTGTTCTGTGTTGGACCCTTTTTTTCAATTTTCGCCTAAAATGACATAGCCACATCTAACTGCCTGTAGCTCAGGCACTGATACAAGGATATGCATATTATTGGTACCATTTGAAAGGAAACACTTTGAAGTGTGTGGAAATGTGAAAGGATTGTAGAAGGATATAACACATTAGATCAGGTAAAAGATAATACAAAGAAAAACACACCATTCTTTGTATTCTTTTGTACCATCATGTTTGAAATGCAAGAGAAACGCCATAATGTATTATTCCAGCCCAGCTTCATTTTAGATTTTGGCCACTAGGTGGCAGCAGTGTATGTGCAAAGTTCCAGACTGATCCAATGAATCATTGCATTTCTGTTCAAAATGTTGTATCAAGACTGCCCAAATGTGCCTAATTTGTTGATGAAAAACTTTTCATGTTCAAAACTGTGCACTCTACTCAAACAATAGCATGGTATTCTTTCACTGTAATAGCTACTGTAAATTGTACAGTGCAGTTAGATTAACAATAATTTAAGCTTTCTGCCAATGTCAGATATGTCTATGTCCTGGGAAATGTTCTTGTTACTTACAACCTCAAGCTAATCGCATTAGCCTTCGTTAGCTCAACCCACCAATCCTGAAGAAGCTTTAACTGACTTGCCTAGTTAAATAAAGGTAAAATAAAAACTCAGCTAATTCAAGTTCTTATAACTTAGCTATTACAAGTTATGATAACTGAGCTAATACAAGTTGTGATAACTGAGCTAATACAAGTTATGATAACTTTGCCTAACAATGTATTATAACTCAGCTAACAGTACCTTTAGGATAGCAGGCTCCGTTGCGACACTCCTCTGTGGGAGAGCAGGAGTTGTCCACACAGTCCAAGATGTAGTTTCCAGCACAACGACACAGCTTGGAGCAGCCGTCACCAAAGATGATCTCTCCTGGCTAAAAGGACAGAGACAGGTAGAGAGGAATTGTTAACATGTTTTTTTGACAATATATATATATATATATATATTTTGTAATTTATTTGTGCATTCTGTAAACGTATGCGTGTGTTCCTTGTGTTGCTGGTCATTTTGAAAGTATATTTGTGATGTGCTGAGAGGAGCACTGTCAATATCCATGTAAGTGGACATTCTGGACAGTAAAAGTACTGTATCGTATAATATTGTATCATATTGTGTATCACATCGAATGGTATGGTATATTATACACAATATACACAATATTGTACATCACATTATATTGTGTCATATTCAATCACACAGTACATTCTTAACCACAGACTAACAATCCCAGATGGTCTCGTACCTCATAGTAGTCACCTCCCTCCAGACAGCCACATGTTTCTATGGGGACACAGCGTCTGCCTTTGAACACAAAGCCTGGCTTACAGAAACACGCGCTGATACAGGAGCCAGTGCAGTTGGTGGAGGGTTCCTTACAGCTGGGGATGCAGGCAGGGCCACACTCTATATACTCAGCATTGGGAGGGCACGTCACTATTGGGGGAGAGAGGGAGAGGAGGATGGGGGGAGGCAAAGAAGAGAGGGAAAGGGGGTGGGGCGGAAGGGAGACAAGGGGTTAATATCAGGAATTATTGGGTTACCAATGAATTGATTTGTGCAAATACAGAAAGCGGTTTCTGATTCTGATCGTAAGAATGAGAACAAATGATTGTCTGTTAATTTCACCTGGTGGTTTTGTGGTAGTAGGTTTGGGAGTAGTTGGTTTAGGTGTAGTTGGTATGGCAGTAGTTGGTTTGACTGTAGTTGGGGCGGAGGGACAGAGGGAGACAGCATGAGACATAAGAGAGAAAGACATTATAGCCAAGTCTCAGATCTGTTTGTGCTGTCTGGTCAACTCATATGGTCACAGCCTGGTCACCTCCCCTACCATCCAAAACGTCAGATGTCAAAACACCATTCTGAGTGTGTGTGGGTGTTTGTACGGACTGTTTATGTCAGGGGACTTACTTGTAGGGTAGCAGTCCAGCTCTCCTCCCTGGACCTTACACTCGTGCATTGGAGGGCAATCAGAGGGATTGCAGGTGACGAAGGGAGCGTTACAATAACATTTCAGCTTACAGTCCTCCAGGTACCACTCCTCACCAGGCTGGAGGGAGGGAGGGAGGGAAGGAGGAGAGATGGAGGGAGAGACAATAGTTCATCAGTGGTTGGTTGCAGGTTGGTTACATACACGTCACACACACAAAGTCCATCACCCGACACACAACACACTCACCTCGTAGTACTGTCCGTTGGTGCCTTTGCAGCCACAGGAGTTCTCTTTGACACACTTCCCAGCGCTGAGGACGTAACCAGGGTCACACACACAGCCCTCTGAACAGGGAGCATCACACCCTGTGGAGGGTCTGGAGGCACAGGTGGGCTGGCAAGGGGCGGCACAGGGCACGTACTGACTGTTGGGGGGGCATGTCAGAGCTGGAGAGAAGGAGGGAAGAGGAGACATTAGGAGATAGGTCTACTTTAAAACATGACTGTCTCTTAATAATGACATTGTTGGTCATACGGAACAGTACTGTTAGAGTGTATTGTTTGGTCTTTGATGTGCTAATAACAGCAGGGTCTTTGGTGAGTGAATGAATAATTATTATTATATTAATCACTGCAATTTCCATCTTCATCATCAATATCCGTCTCTTCCTTGTTATTATTATGTATAACATGTATCTGTAGCAGGGTTGGGGTCCATTTCAATTCCAGTCAATTCAGGATGTACTTTAAAATACCAATTCCAATTCTCTTTAATGCTTTTCAGTGAGGGAAAACTTGGAATGAGAATTTGGTTTACTTTCTGAAATGACTGGAATGAAATGGAATTGACCCCAACACTGATCTGTACTCACGGCAGAAGGTGCTGTTCCTCCAGGTTCCGATGGTGACTCCTCGGTCCTGACAGTCGTTGACGTACGACTCGATGGACTCACACAGGATGGGTTGAGCACCATCCAGCTCGCACAGGTCAAACAGACAGTCCTTGAAGAAACTCTGAAATAGACACACATAAACATATGCGTGTCTTCGACTTGCACCCAAAGCTTGGAGGTTTGGTTACTTAAGTGACAAAGTTGTTTGAATTGAATATAATTAAGAGTGTTTAAACATTTATGCACTAAATATGTCTATATATTTACAAAATGTTTTTCTTGGGTGTGAGATTTTACACATTAAACACACTTTTGTTGAATCTTAAAGACAAAATATGATATGACCCTATATACCGTACATTACAGTAATATCTCACATTAGGTAAGACACTATATACCACACATTACGGTAGTTACTCACATTGGGGTTGACCTTGGGGTGACAGACAGCGAACGGTCCGTTCTTGTCCAGTAGCATGCCGCAGTAGCCAGAGCTCTCATACCTGTCCAGTTCATCATCAGTACAGCCTGGGATGGTGGTGTTGGGCTTCTTGTTACAACTGGAGTCAGAGACAGGGTGAATCAGTCATGTGTGTGTGTTGGTGTGTGTGTGTGTGTGTGTGTGTGTGTGTGTGTGTGTGTGTGTGTGTGTGTGTGTGTGTGTGTGTGTGTGTGTGTGTGTGTGTGTGTGTGTGTGTGTGTGTAACTGGTGGTATGACTCACTTGGGATCTGTGACCCAGCTGTGTCCAAAGTCATTGGGGTTGGTGGTCAGAGAACCGTCGGGTTTCCTGAAGTCATCGTTGGAGTTTCCGTTGTAGTCTCCACACAGTCCACACAGCTTGTCCTTATAGCTAAATACAGAGGCGCAAATAGACCGATGAGTCAAGCATTTTTTTTACAATATTAATTAATGACAACATTATAAAATTAAAATATTACAATGTGAGAAATTTCTACTTGGTTTTTATTTTACGTTGTGTTTATATGGTTATTTGAATGGTATATCATGTCGGGGTCACCAAAACTGTAGGAGAGAAACCAAGCTGCATAGACCCCATTTTTGGTCTTTCTCTCTCTCTCGCTCTCTCTCTCTCTCTCTCTCTCTCTCTCTCTCTCTCTCTCTCTCTCTCTCTCTCTCTCTCTGTATGTGTGTGTGTGTTGTCTTCAGTGTGTGTATGAAGCAGTTTTGACTCACTCCTTGATGACCTTGATGTCCATATAGTGGGTTCCGTCATATCGTACGGTCACACCAAAGTCCATGGCTACAGTGTAGTGTTTACCAGACTTCAAAACAGACACGCCTGTAGCTGGGGTCAGTGGGATGTTCACATTGATACCATCCAACTAGGAGGAGAAGAGGACACAGACGTGTTAGTGAGGGGCACTTCATTTTTTATGTTTTTTAGCTTCCTCTTTATAAGCTGTTCTGTGTTTTGTATGAATTTGATGCATTTAATGCTGCTCAGGAATTTCCCTTCGGTGGCAAAAACATATTTATTGAATACAATGACACACTGTTCTTGACAGTGTATGTTACTTTATATTGAATGTGTACATGCAGGGCTCTGCATTTTATCACTATTTCTTTCTATTGTTACGTATTTAAACATTTTCAAACGTCTTCCTCATCTCTTTTTCTCTCTACCCCAACCCTATCCCTCCATCAATCCCTCTCTCTCTCACCTGCACGGTGCCTCCCTTCAAGATGGAGATCTTCACCCCACGCACGTACACATGCACAGCCTTCAGGTAGGAGATGGTTGGTTTGTTGAAGCGGTTCTCGTTGTCAGCATGCACCTCGTAGTGAGGCACTGACATGTGGTTACAGGGCTCTGACATCAGGTAGCTGCAGTTCCCCATGAAGTTGTACTTCTTCTTGTCGAAGGTGGTGTAGTGAGGGTCACCAGACGCGATACAGGTAGAGGTGTCTGAGGGGAATAGTGATTATAAAGTTGGGAGTGAGATTAGTAATTGGCTGGTGGAAATAATACTGACTCATTGTTCACATAGTTGGGTTATTATTTTCACCAAATGATGCCTGACAAAATGTAAATAGTGTTTTCCAAGCTGAACAAAGTACATGTATACTGTATATAAGGCTGTCTGTTTGCATAGCTAGGAATAAAACTCTAGGAACGATCCACTTTACTGTAGGTTGGATGTTCCCGTGGGTTTCACGATGGAACTCCTTACCAATATAATAGATTTGATAAGACTTTCATCTTTATACAAGTGATGATAACTGAGCTAATACAAGTGATGATAACTGAGCTAATACAAGTTATGATAACTGAGCTAATACAACTTATGATAACTGAGCTAATACAAGTGATGATAACTGAGCTAATACAAGTGATGATAACCGAGCTAATACAAGTTATGATAACTGAGCTAATACAAGTTATGATTACTGAGCTAATAGAAGTTATGATAACTGAGCTAATACAAGTTATGACAACTGAGCTAATACAAGTTATGATAACTGAGCTAATACAATTTATGATTACTGAGCTAATAGAAGTTATGATAACTGAGCTAATACAAGTTATGACAACTGAGCTAATACAAGTTATGACAACTGAGCTAATACAAGATCTCATAACTTAGCTAATACCAGCTATGATAACTGAGCTAATACAAGTTATGATAACTGAGCTAATACAAGTTATGATAACTGAGATAACACAAGTTATGATAACTTTGGCGGCAGGTAGCCTAGTGGTTAGATCGTTGGGCCAGTCACTGAAAGGTTGCTCAATTTAATCCTCGAGCTGACAAGGTAAAAGTCTGTCGTTCTGTCCGTGAACAAGGCAGTTAACCCGCCGTCATTGCAAATAAGAAATTGTTCTTAAAAACCTCTTAAGTGTTGGACACTTTTCTTAAAATTTTCGCCTAAAATGACATAGCCACATCTAACTGCCTGTAGCTCAGGCACTGATACAAGGATATGCATATTCTTGGTACCATTTGAAAGGAAACACGTTGAAGTGTGTGGAAATGTGAAAGGATTGTAGAAGGATATAACACATTAGATCAGGTAAAAGATAATACAAAGAAAAACCCACCGTTTTCTTGTATTTTTTTGTACCATCATGTTTGAAATGCAAGAGAAAAGCCATAATGTATTATTCCAGCCCAGCTTCATTTTAGATTTTGGCCACTAGGTGGCAGCAGTGTATGTGCAAAGTTCCAGACTGATCCAATGAATCATTGCATTTCTGTTCAAAATGTTGTATCAAGACTGCCCAAATGTGCCTAATTTGTTGATGAAAAACTTTTCATGTTCAAAACTGTGCACTCTACTCAAACAATAGCATGGTATTCTTTCACTGTAATAGCTACTGTAAATTGTACAGTGCAGTTAGATTAACAAGAATTTAAGCTTTCTGCCAATGTCAGATATGTCTATGTCCTGGGAAATGTTCTTGTTAATTACAACCTCAAGCTAATCGCATTAGCCTTCGTTAGCTCAACCCACCAATCCTGCCTAGTTAAATAAAGGTCAAATAAAAACTCAGCTAATTCAAGTTCTTATAACTTAGCTATTACAAGTTATGATAACTGAGCTAATACAAGTTGTGATAACTGAGCTAATACAAGTTATGATAACTTTGCCTAACAATGTATTATAACTCAGCTAACAGTACCTTTAGGATAGCAGGCTCCGTTGCGACACTCCTCTGTGGGAGAGCAGGAGTTGTCCACACAGTCCAAGATGTAGTTTCCAGCACAACGACACAGCTTGGAGCAGCCGTCACCAAAGATGATCTCTCCTGGCTAAAAGGACAGAGACAGGTAGAGAGGAATTGTTAACATGTTTTTTTGACAATATATATATATATATATATATATATATTTTGTAATTTATTTGTGCATTCTGTAAACGTATGCGTGTGTTCCTTGTGTTGCTGGTCATTTTGAAAGTATATTTGTGATGTGCTGAGAGGAGCACTATCAATATCCATGTAAGTGGACATTCTGGACAGTAAAAGTACTGTATCGTATAATATTGTATCATATTGTGTATCACATCGAATGGTATGGTATATTATACACAATATACACAATATTGTACATCACATTATATTGTGTCATATTCAATCACACAGTACATTCTTAACCACAGACTAACAATCCCAGATGGTCTCGTACCTCATAGTAGTCACCTCCCTCCAGACAGCCACATGTTTCTATGGGGACACAGCGTCTGCCTTTGAACACAAAGCCTGGCTTACAGAAACACGCGCTGATACAGGAGCCAGTGCAGTTGGTGGAGGGTTCCTTACAGCTGGGGATGCAGGCAGGGCCACACTCTATATACTCAGCATTGGGAGGGCACGTCACTATTGGGGGAGAGAGGGAGAGGAGGATGGGGGGAGGCAAAGAAGAGAGGGAAAGGGGGTGGGGCAGAAGGGAGACAAGGGGTTAATATCAGGAATTATTGGGTTACCAATTAATTGATTTGTGCAAATACAGAAAGCGGTTTCTGATTCTGATCGTAAGAATGAGAACAAATGATTGTCTGTTAATTTCACCTGGTGGTTTTGTGGTAGTAGGTTTGGGAGTAGTTGGTTTAGGTGTAGTTGGTATGGCAGTAGTTGGTTTGACTGTAGTTGGGGCGCAGGGACAGAGGGAGATAGCATGAGACATAAGAGAGAAAGACATTATAGCCAAGTCTCAGATCTGTTTGTGCTGTCTGGTCAACTCATATGGTCACAGCCTGGTCACCTCCCCTACCATCCAAAACGTCAGATGTCAAAACACCATTCTGAGTGTGTGTGGGTGTTTGTACGGACTGTTTATGTCAGGGGACTTACTTGTAGGGTAGCAGTCCAGCTCTCCTCCCTGGACCTTACACTCGTGCATTGGAGGGCAATCAGAGGGATTGCAGGTGACGAAGGGAGCGTTACAATAACATTTCAGCTTACAGTCCTCCAGGTACCACTCCTCACCAGGCTGGAGGGAGGGAGGGAAGGAGGAGAGATGGAGGGAGAGACAATAGTTCATCAGTGGTTGGTTGCAGGTTGGTTACATACACGTCACACACACAAAGTCCATCACCCGACACACAACACACTCACCTCGTAGTACTGTCCGTTGGTGCCTTTGCAGCCACAGGAGTTCTCTTTGACACACTTCCCAGCGCTGAGGACGTAACCAGGGTCACACACACAGCCCTCTGAACAGGGAGCATCACACCCTGTGGAGGGTCTGGAGGCACAGGTGGGCTGGCAAGGGGCGGCACAGGGCACGTACTGACTGTTGGGGGGGCATGTCAGAGCTGGAGAGAAGGAGGGAAGAGGAGACATTAGGAGGTAGGTCTACTTTAAAACATGACTGTCTCTTAATAATGACATTGTTGGTCATACGGAACAGTACTGTTAGAGTGTATTGTTTGGTCTTTGATGTGCTAATAACAGCAGGGTCTTTGGTGAGTGAATGAATAATTATTATTATATTAATCACTGCAATTTCCATCTTCATCATCAATATCCGTCTCTTCCTTGTTATTATTATGTATAACATGTATCTGTAGCAGGGTTGGGGTCCATTTCAATTCCAGTCAATTCAGGATGTACTTTAAAATACCAATTCCAATTCTCTTTAATGCTTTTCAGTGAGGGAAAACTTGGAATGAGAATTTGGTTTACTTTCTGAAATGACTGGAATGAAATGGAATTGACCCCAACACTGATCTGTACTCACGGCAGAAGGTGCTGTTCCTCCAGGTTCCGATGGTGACTCCTCGGTCCTGACAGTCGTTGACGTACGACTCGATGGACTCACACAGGATGGGTTGAGCACCATCCAGCTCGCACAGGTCAAACAGACAGTCCTTGAAGAAACTCTGAAATAGACACACATAAACATATGCGTGTCTTCGACTTGCACCCAAAGCTTGGAGGTTTGGTTACTTAAGTGACAAAGTTGTTTGAATTGAATATAATTAAGAGTGTTTAAACATTTATGCACTAAATATGTCTATATATTTACAAAATGTTTTTCTTGGGTGTGAGATTTTACACATTAAACAAACTTTTGTTGAATCTTAAAGACAAAATATGATATGACCCTATATACCGTACATTACAGTAATATCTCACATTAGGTAAGACACTATATACCACACATTACGGTAGTTACTCACATTGGGGTTGACCTTGGGGTGACAGACAGCGAACGGTCCGTTCTTGTCCAGTAGCATGCCGCAGTAGCCAGAGCTCTCATACCTGTCCAGTTCATCATCAGTACAGCCTGGGATGGTGGTGTTGGGCTTCTTGTTACAACTGGAGTCAGAGACAGGGTGAATCAGTCATGTGTGTGTGTTGGTGTGTGTGTGTGTGTGTGTGTGTGTGTGTGTGTGTGTGTGTGTGTGTGTGTGTGTGTGTGTGTGTGTGTGTGTGTGTGTGTGTGTGTGTAACTGGTGGCATGACTCACTTGGGATCTGTGACCCAGCTGTGTCCAAAGTCATTGGGGTTGGTGGTCAGAGAACCGTCGGGTTTCCTGAAGTCATCGTTGGAGTTTCCGTTGTAGTCTCCACACAGTCCACACAGCTTGTCCTTATAGCTAAATACAGAGGAGCAAATAGACCGATGAGTCAAGCATTTTTTCTACAATATTAATTAATGACAACATTATAAAATAAAAATATTACAATGTGAGAAATTTCTACTTGGTTTTTATTTTACGTTGTGTTTATATGGTTATTTGAATGGTATATCATGTCGGGGTCACCAAAACTGTAGGAGAGAAACCAAGCTGCATAGACCCCATTCTTGGTCTCTCTCTCTCTCTCTCTCGCTCTCTCTCTCTCTGTATGTGTGTGTGTGTGTGTGTGTTGTCTTCAGTGTGTGTATGAAGCAGTTTTGACTCACTCCTTGATGACCTTGATGTCCATATAGTGGTTTCCGTCATATCGTACGGTCACACCAAAGTCCATGGCTACAGTGTAGTGTTTACCAGACTTCAAAACAGACACGCCTGTAGCTGGGGTCAGTGGGATGTTCACATTGATACCATCCAACTAGGAGGAGAAGAGGACACAGACGTGTTAGTGAGGGGCACTTCATTTTTTATGTTTTTTAGCTTCCTCTTTATAAGCTGTTCTGTGTTTTGTATGAATTTGATGCATTTAATGCTGCTCAGGAATTTCCCTTCGGTGGCAAAAACATATTTATTGAATACAATGACACACTGTTCTTGACAGTGTATGTTACTTTATATTGAATGTGTACATGCAGGGCTCTGCATTTTATCACTATTTCATTCTATTGTTACGTATTTAAACATTTTCAAACGTCTTCCTCATCTCTTTTTCTCTCTACCCCAACCCTATCCCTCCATCAATCCCTCTCTCTCTCACCTGCACGGTGCCTCCCTTCAAGATGGAGATCTTCACCCCACGCACGTACACATGCACAGCCTTCAGGTAGGAGATGGTTGGTTTGTTGAAGCGGTTCTCGTTGTCAGCATGCACCTCGTAGTGAGGCACTGACGTGTGGTTACAGGGCTCTGACATCAGGTAGCTGCAGTTCCCCATGAAGTTGTACTTCTTCTTGTCGAAGGTGGTGTAGTGAGGGTCACCAGACGCGATACAGGTAGAGGTGTCTGAGGGGAATAGTGATTATAAAGTTGGGAGTGAGATTAGTAATTGGCTGGTGGAAATAATACTGACTCATTGTTCACATAGTTGGGTTATTATTTTCACCAAATGATGCCTGACAAAATGTAAATAGTGTTTTCCAAGCTGAACATAATACATGTATACTGTATATAAGGCTGTCTGTTTGCATAGCTAGGAATCAAACTCTAGGAACGATCCACTTTACTGTAGGTTGGATGTTCCCGTGGGTTTCACGATGGAACTCCTTACCAATATAATAGATTTGATAAGACTTTCATCTTTATATAAGTGATGATAACTGAGCTAATACAAGTTATGATAACTGAGCTAATACAAGTTATGATAACTGAGCTAATACAAGTTATGAGAACTGAGCTAATACAAGTTATGATAACTGAGCTAATACAAGTTATGATAACTGAGCTAATACAAGTTATGATAACTGAGCTAATACAAGTTGTGATAACTGAGCTAATACAAGTTATGATAACTTTGCCTAACAATGTATTATAACTCAGCTAACAGTACCTTTAGGATAGCAGGCTCCGTTGCGACACTCCTCTGTGGGAGAGCAGGAGTTGTCCACACAGTCCAAGATGTAGTTTCCAGCACAACGACACAGCTTGGAGCAGCCGTCACCAAAGATGATCTCTCCTGGCTAAAAGGACAGAGACAGGTAGAGAGGAATTGTTAACATGTTTTTTTGACAATATATATATATATATATATATATTTTGTAATTTATTTGTGCATTCTGTAAACGTATGCGTGTGTTCCTTGTGTTGCTGGTCATTTTGAAAGTATATTTGTGATGTGCTGAGAGGAGCACTGTCAATATCCATGTAAGTGGACATTCTGGACAGTAAAAGTACTGTATCGTATAATATTGTATCATATTGTGTATCACATCGCAAATATCGTGTATCATATATCGATTGGTAAGCCGTATGGTATATCACTCACAATATTGTACATCACATTATATTGTGTCATATTCAATCACACAGTACATTCTTAACCACAGACTAACAATCCCAGATGGTCTCGTACCTCATAGTAGTCACCTCCCTCCAGACAGCCACATGTTTCTATGGGGACACAGCGTCTGCCTTTGAACACAAAGCCTGGCTTACAGAAACACGCGCTGATACAGGAGCCAGTGCAGTTGGTGGAGGGTTCCTTACAGCTGGGGATGCATGCAGGGCCACACTCTATATACTCAGCATTGGGAGGGCACGTCACTATTGGGGGAGAGAGGGAGAGGAGGATGGGGGGAGGCAAAGAAGAGAGGGAAAGGGGGTGGGGCGGAAGGGAGACAAGGGGTTAATATCAGGAATTATTGGGTTACCAATGAATTGATTTGTGCAAATACAGAAAGCGGTTTCTGATTCTGATCGTAAGAATGAGAACAAATGATTGTCTGTTAATTTCACCTGGTGGTTTTGTGGTAGTAGGTTTGGGAGTAGTTGGTTTAGGTGTAGTTGGTATGGGAGTAGTTGGTTTGACTGTAGTTGGGGCGGAGGGACAGAGGGAGACAGCATGAGACATAAGAGAGAAAGACATTATAGCCAAGTCTCAGATCTGTTTGTGCTGTCTGGTCAACTCATATGGTCACAGCCTGGTCACCTCCCCTACCATCCAAAACGTCAGATGTCAAAACACCATTCTGAGTGTGTGTGGGTGTTTGTACGGACTGTTTATGTCAGGGGACTTACTTGTAGGGTAGCAGTCCAGCTCTCCTCCCTGGACCTTACACTCGTGCATTGGAGGGCAATCAGAGGGATTGCAGGTGACGAAGGGAGCGTTACAATAACATTTCAGCTTACAGTCCTCCAGGTACCACTCCTCACCAGGCTGGAGGGAGGGAGGGAAGGAGGAGAGATGGAGGGAGAGACAATAGTTCATCAGTGGTTGGTTGCAGGTTGGTTACATACACGTCACACACACAAAGTCCATCACCCGACACACAACACACTCACCTCGTAGTACTGTCCGTTGGTGCCTTTGCAGCCACAGGAGTTCTCTTTGACACACTTCCCAGCGCTGAGGACGTAACCAGGGTCACACACACAGCCCTCTGAACAGGGAGCATCACACCCTGTGGAGGGTCTGGATGCACAGGTGGGCTGGCAAGGGGCGGCACAGGGCACGTACTGACTGTTGGGGGGGCATGTCAGAGCTGGAGAGAAGGAGGGAAGAGGAGACATTAGGAGATAGGTCTACTTTAAAACATGACTGTCTCTTAATAATGACATTGTTGGTCATACGGAACAGTACTGTTAGAGTGTATTGTTTGGTCTTTGATGTGCTAATAACAGCAGGGTCTTTGGTGAGTGAATGAATAATTATTATTATATTAATCACTGCAATTTCCATCTTCATCATCAATATCCGTCTCTTCCTTGTTATTATTATGTATAACATGTATCTGTAGCAGGGTTGGGGTCCATTTCAATTCCAGTCAATTCAGGATGTACTTTAAAATACCAATTCCAATTCTCTTTAATGCTTTTCAGTGAGGGAAAACTTGGAATGAGAATTTGGTTTACTTTCTGAAATGACTGGAATGAAATGGAATTGACCCCAACACTGATCTGTACTCACGGCAGAAGGTGCTGTTCCTCCAGGTTCCGATGGTGACTCCTCGGTCCTGACAGTCGTTGACGTACGACTCGATGGACTCACACAGGATGGGTTGAGCACCATCCAGCTCGCACAGGTCAAACAGACAGTCCTTGAAGAAACTCTGAAATAGACACACATAAACATATGCGTGTCTTCGACTTGCACCCAAAGCTTGGAGGTTTGGTTACTCAAGTGACAAAGTTGTTTGAATTGAATATAATTAAGAGTGTTTAAACATTTATGCACTAAATATGTCTATATATTTACAAAATGTTTTTCTTGGGTGTGAGATTTTACACATTAAACACACTTTTGTTGAATCTTAAAGACAAAATATGATATGACCCTATATACCGTACATTACAGTAATATCTCACATTAGGTAAGACACTATATACCACACATTACGGTATTTACTCACATTGGGGTTGACCTTGGGGTGACAGACAGCGAACGGTCCGTTCTTGTCCAGTAGCATGCCGCAGTAGCCAGAGCTCTCATACCTGTCCAGTTCATCATCAGTACAGCCTGGGATGGTGGTGTTGGGCTTCTTGTTACAACTGGAGTCAGAGACAGGGTGAATCAGTCATGTGTGTGTGTGTTGGTGTGTGTGTGTGTGTGTGTGTGTGTGTGTGTGTGTGTGTGTGTGTGTGTGTGTGTGTGCGTGCGTGCGTGCGTGTGTGTGTGTAACTGGTGGCATGACTCACTTGGGATCTGTGACCCAGCTGTGTCCAAAGTCATTGGGGTTGGTGGTCAGAGAACCGTCGGGTTTCCTGAAGTCATCGTTGGAGTTTCCGTTGTAGTCTCCACACAGTCCACACAGCTTGTCCTTATAGCTAAATACAGAGGCGCAAATAGACCGATGAGTCAAGCATTTTTTTTACAATATTAATTAATGACAACATTATAAAATTAAAATATTACAATGTGAGAAATTTCTACTTGGTTTTTATTTTACGTTGTGTTTATATGGTTATTTTAATGGTATATCATGTCGGGGTCACCAAAACTGTAGGAGAGAAACCAAGCTGCATAGACCCCATTTTTGGTCTTTCTCTCTCTCTCTCTCTCTCTCTCTCTCTGTATGTGTGTGTGTGTGTGTGTTGTCTTCAGTGTGTGTATGAAGCAGTTTTGACTCACTCCTTGATGACCTTGATGTCCATATAGTGGTTTCCGTCATATCGTACGGTCACACCAAAGTCCATGGCTACAGTGTAGTGTTTACCAGACTTCAAAACAGACACGCCTGTAGCTGGGGTCAGTGGGATGTTCACATTGATACCATCCAACTAGGAGGAGAAGAGGACACAGACGTGTTAGTGAGGGGCACTTCATTTTTTATGTTTTTTAGCTTCCTCTTTATAAGCTGTTCTGTGTTTTGTATGAATTTGATGCATTTAATGCTGCTCAGGAATTTCCCTTCGGTGGC
The DNA here is from genome assembly GCF_002021735.2 of Oncorhynchus kisutch. Taxonomy (NCBI): domain Eukaryota; kingdom Metazoa; phylum Chordata; class Actinopteri; order Salmoniformes; family Salmonidae; genus Oncorhynchus; species Oncorhynchus kisutch. The sequence continues at coordinate 13,765,148 of NC_034189.2, read as the reverse complement.
AAAAACATATTTATTGAATACAATGACACACTGTTCTTGACAGTGTATGTTACTTTATATTGAATGTGTACATGCAGGGCTCTGCATTTTATCACTATTTCATTCTATTGTTACGTATTTAAACATTTTCAAACGTCTTCCTCATCTCTTTTTCTCTCTACCCCAACCCTATCCCTCCATCAATCCCTCTCTCTCTCACCTGCACGGTGCCTCCCTTCAAGATGGAGATCTTCACCCCACGCACGTACACATGCACAGCCTTCAGGTAGGAGATGGTTGGTTTGTTGAAGCGGTTCTCGTTGTCAGCATGCACCTCGTAGTGAGGCACTGACGTGTGGTTACAGGGCTCTGACATCAGGTAGCTGCAGTTCCCCATGAAGTTGTACTTCTTCTTGTCGAAGGTGGTGTAGTGAGGGTCACCAGACGCGATACAGGTAGAGGTGTCTGGGGGGAATAGTGATTATAAAGTTGGGAGTGAGATTAGTAATTGGCTGGTGGAAATAATACTGACTCATTGTTCACATAGTTGGGTTATTATTTTCACCAAATGATGCCTGACAAAATGTAAATAGTGTTTTCCAAGCTGAACATAATACATGTATACTGTATATAAGGCTGTCTGTTTGCATAGCTAGGAATCAAACTCTAGGAACGATCCACTTTACTGTAGGTTGGATGTTCCCGTGGGTTTCACGATGGAACTCCTTACCAATATAATAGATTTGATAAGACTTTCATCTTTATATAAGTGATGATAACTGAGCTAATACAAGTTATGATAACTGAGCTAATACAAGTTATGATAACTGAGCTAATACAAGTTATGATAACTGAGCTAATACAAGTTATGATAACTGAGCTAATACAAGTTATGATAACTGAGCTAATACAAGTTATGATAACTGAGCTAATACAAGTTATGACAACTGAGCTAATACAAGTTATGACAACTGAGCTAATACAAGTTATGATAACTGAGCTAATACAAGTTATGATAACTCAGCTAATACAAGTTATGATAACTCAGCTAATACAAGTTATGATAACTCAGCTAATACAAGTTATGATAACTCAGCTAATACAAGTTATGATAACTGGTATGCAAGTTTGAATCCCCGAGCTGACAAGGTACAAAGCTTTCGCTCTGCCCCTGAACAGGCAGTTAACCCACTGTTCCTAGGCCGTCATTGAAAATAAGAATTTGTTCTTAACTGACTTGCCTAGTAAAATAAAGGTCAAATTAAAAAATTTTTTTTAAATAACTGCGCTAATACAAGATCTCATAACTTAGCTAATACCAGCTATGATAACTGAGCTAATACAAGTTATGATAACTGAGCTAATACAAGTTATGATACCTGAGCTAATACAAGATCTCTTAACTTAGCTAATACCAGCTACGATAACTGAGCTAATACAAGTTATGATAACCTTTTATTTATTTATTTATTTTACCTTTATTTAACCAGGTAGGCAAGTTGAGAACAAGTTCTCATTTACAATTGCGACCTGGCCAAGATAA